>NC_085073.1:6797150-6962150 GCF_963662255.1 Cinclus cinclus | reverse complement strand
AACCCTAACCCTAACCCTAACCCTAACCCGGATTAACCCTAACCCTAACCCTAACCCTAACCCTAACCCTAACCCTAACCCTAACCCTAACCCGGATTAACCCTAACCCTAACCCTAACCCTAACCCTAACCCTAACCCTAACCCTAACCCGGATTAACCCCAACCCTAACCCTAACCCTAACCCTAACCCTAACCCTAACCCGGATTAACCCTAACCCTAACCCTAACCCTAACCCTAACCCTAACCCTAACCCTAACCCTAACCCTAACCCGGATTAACCCTAACCTAACCCTAACCCTAACCCTAACCCTAACCCTAACCCGGATTAACCCTAACCCTAACCCTAACCCTAACCCTAACCCTAACCCTAACCCGGATTAACCCTAACCCTAACCCTAACCCTAACCCTAAACCTAACCCTAACCCGCATTAACCCTAACCCTAACCCTAACCCTAACCCTAACCCTAACGCTAACCCTAACCATAACCCTAACCCTAACCCTAACTTTTCCCCAAGAAGCCAAACTCAAGAACCCTCAATGCAGATGTCATTTTGTGGGGCGCGTTTGGGGCTCCGATGGCAGCCAGGTTTGGAGGAGGGGGCAGCTTTGGTCTGGGAGAAATCCTCGTCCTTATGGAATTTTTGTAGTCTAAAGCCCAGCACGGGCCGCAGGCTAGTTAGGCAAGTTGGCTTTGAAAGGAGGCACTTTTCCGCAAGAAGCCAAACTCAAGAGCCCACTTGGCAGATGTCATTTTGTAGGGCGCGTTTGGGCCTCCGATGTCAGCCAGGTTTGGAGGAGGGGGCAGCTTTGGTCTGGGAGAAATCCTCGTCCTTCTGGAATTTTTGTAGGCAAAAGCCCTGCATGGGCCGCAGACAAGTTGACTCCGAAAGGAGGCACTTTTCCCCAGGAAGCCAAACTCAAGAACCCTCAATGCAGGTGTCATTTTGTGGGGCGCGTTTGGGCCTCGGATGGCAGCCAGGTTTGGAGGAGGGGGCAGCTTTGGTCTGGGAGAAATCCTCGTCCTTATGGAATTTTTGGAGGCAAAAGCCCAGGACGGGCCGCAGGCAAGTTAGGCAAGTTGGCTCCGAAAGGAGGCACTTTTCCCCAAGAAGCCAAACTCAAGAGCCCACTTGGCAGATGTCATTTTGTGGGGCGCATTTGGGCCTCTGATGGCAGCCAGGTTTGGAGGAGGGGGCAGCTTTGGTCTGGGAGAAATCCTCGTCCTTATGGAATTTTTGTAGGCAAAAGCCCAGGACGGGCCGCAGGCAAGTTGGCTTTGAAAGGAGGTACTTCCACCCAAGAAGCCAAACTCAAGAGCCCACTTGGCAGGTGTCATTTTGTAGGGCACGTTTGGGCCTCCGATGGCAGCCAGGTTTGGAGGAGGGGGCAGCTTTGGTCTGGGAGAAATCCTCATCCTTATGGAATTTTTGTAGGCAAAAGCCCAGGACGGGCAGCAGGCAAGTTAGCTTTGAAAGGAGGTACTTCCACCCAAGAAGCCAAACTCAAGAGCCCACTTGGCAGATGTCATTTTGTAGGGCACGTTTGGGCCTCCGATGGCAGCCAGGTTTCGAGGAGGGGGCAGCTTTGGTCTGGGAGAAATCCTCGTCCTTATGGAATTTTTGTAGCAAAAGCCCGGGAAGGGACACAGGCAAGTTGGTTTTGAAAGGAGTCACTTTTCCCCAAGAAGCCAAACTCAAGAGCCCACTTGGCAGGTGTCATTTTGTAGGGCACGTTTGGGCCTCCGATGGCAGCCAGGTATGGAGGAGGGGGCAGCTTTGGTCTGGGAGAAATCCTCGTCCTTCTGGAATTTTTGTAGGCAAAAGCCCAGGACGGGCCGCAGGCAAGTTAGGCAAGTTGACTCCGAAAGGAGGCACTTTTCCCCAAGAAGCCAAACTCAAGAACCCTCAATGCAGATGTCATTTTGTGGGGCGCGTTTGGGCCTCTGATGGCAGCCAGGTTTGGAGGAGGGGGCAGCTTTGTTCTGGGAGAAATCCTCGTCCTTATGGAATTTTTGTAGCAAAAGCCCGGGACGGGACACAGGCAAGTTGGCTTTGAAAGGAGTCACTTTTCCCCAAGAAGCCAAACTCAAGAGCCCACTTGGCAGGTGTCATTTTGTAGGGCACGTTTGGGCCTCCGATGGCAGCCAGGTTTGGAGGAGGGGGCAGCTTTGTTCTGGGAGAAATCCTCGTCCTTCTGGAATTTTTGGAGGCAAAAGCCCAGGACGGGCCGCAGGCAAGTTAGGCAAGTTGGCTCCGAAAGGAGGCACTTTTCCCCAAGAAGCCAAACTCAAGAGCCCACTTGGCAAATGTCATTTTGTAGGGCGCGTTTGGGCCTCCGATGGCAGCCAGGTTTGGAGCAGGGGGCAGCTTTGGTCTGGGAGAAATCCTCGTCCTTATGGAATTTTTGTAGCAAAAGCCCAGGACGGGCCGCAGGCAAGTTGGCTTTGAAAGGAGGCACTTCCACCCAAGAAGCCAAACTCAAGAGCCCACTTGGCAGGTGTCATTTTGTAGGGCACATTTGGGCCTCCGATGGCAGCCAGGTTTGGAGGAGGGGGCAGCTTTGGTCTGGGAGAAATCCTCGTCCTTCTGGAATTTTTTTAGGCAAAAGCCCTGCATGGGCCGCAGGCAAGTTGACTCCGAAAGGAGGCACTTTTCCCCAGGAAGCCAAACTCAAGAACCCTCAATGCAGGTGTCATTTTGTGGGGCGCGTTTGGTCCTCCGATGGCAGCCAGGTTTGGAGGAGGGGGCAGCTTTGGTCTGGGAGAAATCCTCGTCCTTATGGAATTTTTGGAGGCAAAAGACCAGGACGGGCCGCAGGCAAGTTGGCTTTGAAAGGAGGCACTTTTCCCCAAGAAGCCAAACTCAAGAGCCCACTTGGCAGATGTCATTTTGTAGGGCGCGTTTGGGCCTCTGATGGCAGCCAGGTTTGGAGGAGGGGGCAGCTTTGGTCTGGGAGAAATCCTCGTCCTTATGGAATTTTTGTAGGCAAAAGCCCAGCACAGGCCGCAGGCTAGTTAGGCAAGTTGGCTCCGAAAGGAGGCACTTTTCCCCAAGAAGCCAAACTCAAGAGCCCACTTGGCAGGTGTCATTTTGTAGGGCACGTTTGGGCCTCCGATGGCAGCCAGGTTTGGAGGAGGGGGCAGCTTTGGTCTGGGAGAAATCCTCGTCCTTATGGAATTTTTGGAGGCAAAAGCCCTGCATGGGCCGCCGGCAAGTTGACTCCGAAAGGAGGCACTTTTCCCCAAGAAGCCAAACTCAAGAGCCCGCTTGGCAGATGTCATTTTGTAGGGCGCGTTTGGGCCTCCGATGGCAGCCAGGTTTGGCGGAGGGGGCAGCTTTGGTCTGGGAGAAATCCTCGTCCTTATGGAATTTTTGTAGCAATCGTCCGGGACGGGACGCAGGCAAGTTGGTTTTGAAAGGAGTCACTTTTCCCCAAGAAGCCAAACTCAAGAACCCACAATGCAGATGTCATTTTGTATGGCGCGTTTGGGCCTCCGATGGCAGCCAGGTTTGGAGGAGGGGGCAGCTTTGGTCTGGGAGAAATCCTTGTCCTTCTGGAATTTTTGTAGGCAAAAGCCCAGGACGGGCCGCAGGCAAGTTAGGCAAGTTGGCTTTGAAAGGAGGCACTTTTCCCCAAGAAGCCAAACTCAAGAGCCCACTTGGCAGGTGTCATTTTGTAGGGCGCGTTTGGGCCTCCGATGGCAGCCAGGTTTGGAGGAGGGGGCAGCTTTGGTCTGGGAGAAATCCTCGTCCTTCTGGAATTTTTGTACTCAAAAGCCCAGGACGGGCCGCAGGCAAGTTAGGCAAGTTGGCTCCGAAAGGAGGCACTTTTCCCCAAGAAGCCAAACTCAAGAACCCACAATGCAGATGTCATTTTGTAGGGCGCGTTTGGGCCTCCGATGGCAGCCAGGTTTGGAGGAGGGGGCAGCTTTGGTCTGGGAGAAATCCTCGTCCTTATGGAATTTTTGTAGGCAAAAGCCCTGCATGGGCCGCCGGCAAGTTGACTCCGAAAGGAGGCAATTTTCCCCAAGAAGCCAAACTCAAGAGCCCACTTGGCAGGTGTCATTTTGTAGGGCGCGTTTGGGCCTCCGATGGCAGCCAGGTTTGGAGGAGGGGGCAGCTTTGGTCTGGGAGAAATCCTCGTCCTTATGGAATTTTTGTAGGCAAAAACCCCACATGGGCCGCAGGCAAGTTAGGCAAGTTGACTCCGAAAGGAGGCACTTTTCCCCAAGAAGCCAAACTCAAGAACCCTCAATGCAGATGTCATTTTGTGGGGCGCGTTTGGGCCTCCGATGGCAGCCAGGTTTGGAGGAGGGGGCAGCTTTGGTCTGGGAGAAATCCTCGTCCTTCTGGAATTTTTGTAGGCAAAAGCCCAGGACGGGCCGCAGGCAAGTTGGCTTTGAAAGGAGGTACTTCCACCCAAGAAGCCAAATTCAAGAGCCCACTTGGCAGATGTCATTTTGTAGGGCGCGTTTGGGCCTCCGATGGCAGCCAGGTTTGGAGGAGGGGGCAGCTTTGGTCTGGGAGAAATCCTCGTCCTTATGGAATTTTTGTAGGCAAAAGCCCAGGACGGGCCGCAGGCAAGTTGGCTTTGAAAGGAGGCACTTTTCCCCAAGAAGCCAAACTCAAGAGCCCACTTGGCAGGTGTCATTTTGTAGGGCACGTTTGGGCCTCCAATGGCAGCCAGGTTTGGAGGAGGGGGCAGCTTTGGTCTGGGAGAAATCCTCGTCCTTATGGAATTTTTGGAGGCAAAAGCCCTGCATGGGCCGCAGGCAAGTTGACTCCGAAAGGAGGCACTTTTCCCCAGGAAGCCAAACTCAAGAACCCTCAATGCAGGTGTAATTTTGTGGGGCGCGTTTGGGCCTCCGATGGCAGCCAGGTTTGGAGGAGGGGGCAGCTTTGGTCTGGGAGAAATCCTCGTCCTTCTGGAATTTTTGGAGGCAAAAGCCCAGGACGGGCCGCAGGCAAGTTAGGCAATTTGGCTCCGAAAGGAGGCACTTTTCCCCAAGAAGCCAAACTCAAGACCCCACTTGGCAGATGTCATTTTCTAGGGCGCGTTTGGGCCTCTGATGGCAGCCAGGTTTGGAGGAGGGGGCAGCTTTGGTCTGGGAGAAATCCTCGTCCTTATGGAATTTTTGTAGGCAAAAACCCCGCATGGGCCGCAGGCAAGTTAGGCAAGTTGCTTTGAAAGGAGGCACTTTCCCCCAAGAAGCCAAACTCAAGAACCCACAATGCAGATGTCATTTTGTAGGGCGCGTTTGGGCCTCCGATGGCAGCCAGGTTTGGAGGAGGGGGCAGCTTTGGTCTGGGAGAAATCCTCGTCCTTATGGAATTTTTGTAGCAAAAGCCCAGGATGGGCCGCAGGCAAGTTAGGCAAGTTGGCTCCGAAAGGAGGCACTTTTCCCCAAGAAGCCAAACTCAAGAGCCCACTTGGCAGATGTCATTTTGTAGGGCGCGTTTGGGCCTACAATGGCAGCCAGGTTTGGAGGAGGGGGCAGCTTTGGTCTGGGAGAAATCCTCGTCCTTATGGAATTTTTGTAGGCAAAAGCCCAGGACGGGCCGCAGGCAAGTTGGCTTTGAAAGGAGGCACTTCCACCCAAGAAGCCAAACTCAAGAGCCCACTTGGCAGGTGTCATTTTGTAGGGCACGTTTGGGCCTCCAATGGCAGCCAGGTTTGGAGGAGGGGGCAGCTTTGGTCTGGGAGAAATCCTCGTCCTTATGGAATTTTTGGAGGCAAAAGCCCTGCATGGGCCGCAGGCAAGTTGACTCCGAAAGGAGGCACTTTTCCCCAGGAAGCCAAACTCAAGAACCCTCAATGCAGGTGTAATTTTGTGGGGCGCGTTTGGGCCTCCGATGGCAGCCAGGTTTGGAGGAGGGGGCAGCTTTGGTCTGGGAGAAATCCTTGTCCTTCTGGAATTTTTGTAGGCAAAAGCCCAGGACGGGCCGCATGCAAGTTAGGCAAGTTGGCTTTGAAAGGAGGCACTTTTCCGCAAGAAGCCAAACTCAAGAGCCCACTTGGCAGATGTCATTTTGTAGGGCGCGTTTGGGCCTCCGATGGCAGCCAGGTTTGGAGGAGGGGGCAGCTTTGGTCTGGGAGAAATCCTCGTCCTTCTGGAATTTTTGTACTCAAAAGCCCAGGACGGGCCGCAGGCAAGTTAGGCAAGTTGGCTCCGAAAGGAGGCACTTTTCCCCAAGAAGCCAAACTCAAGAACCCACAATGCAGATGTCATTTTGTAGGGCGCGTTTGGGCCTCCGATGGCAGCCAGGTTTGGAGGAGGGGGCAGCTTTGTTCTGGGAGAAATCCTCGTCCTTATGGAATTTTTGTAGGCAAAAGCCCTGCATGGGCCGCCGGCAAGTTGACTCCGAAAGGAGGCAATTTTCCGCAAGAAGCCAAACTCAAGAGCCCACTTGGCAGGTGTCATTTTGTAGGGCGCGTTTGGGCCTCCGATGGCAGCCAGGTTTGGAGGAGGGGGCAGCTTTGGTCTGGGAGAAATCCTCGTCCTTATGGAATTTTTGTAGGCAAAAACCCCACATGGGCCGCAGGCAAGTTAGGCAAGTTGACTCCGAAAGGAGGCACTTTTCCCCAAGAAGCCAAACTCAAGAACCCTCAATGCAGATGTCATTTTGTGGGGCGCGTTTGGGCCTCCGATGGCAGCCAGGTTTGGAGGAGGGGGCAGCTTTGGTCTGGGAGAAATCCTCGTCCTTCTGGAATTTTTGTAGGCAAAAGCCCAGGACGGGCCGCAGGCAAGTTGGCTTTGAAAGGAGGTACTTCCACCCAAGAAGCCAAATTCAAGAGCCCACTTGGCAGATGTCATTTTGTAGGGCGCGTTTGGGCCTCCGATGGCAGCCAGGTTTGGAGGAGGGGGCAGCTTTGGTCTGGGAGAAATCCTCGTCCTTATGGAATTTTTGTAGGCAAAAGCCCAGGACGGGCCGCAGGCAAGTTGGCTTTGAAAGGAGGCACTTCCACCCAAGAAGCCAAACTCAAGAGCCCACTTGGCAGGTGTCATTTTGTAGGGCACGTTTGGGCCTACAATGGCAGCCAGGTTTGGAGGAGGGGGCAGCTTTGGTCTGGGAGAAATCCTCGTCCTTATGGAATTTTTGGAGGCAAAAGCCCTGCATGGGCCGCAGGCAAGTTGACTCCGAAAGGAAGCACTTTTCCCCAGGAAGACAAACTCAAGAACCCTCAATGCAGGTGTAATTTTGTGGGGCGCGTTTGGGCCTCCGATGGCAGCCAGGTTTGGAGGAGGGGGCAGCTTTGGTCTGGGAGAAATCCTCGTCCTTCTGGAATTTTTGGAGGCAAAAGCCCAGGACGGGCCGCAGGCAAGTTAGGCAATTTGGCTCCGAAAGGAGGCACTTTTCCCCAAGAAGCCAAACTCAAGACCCCACTTGGCAGATGTCATTTTCTAGGGCGCGTTTGGGCCTCTGATGGCAGCCAGGTTTGGAGGAGGGGGCAGCTTTGGTCTGGGAGAAATCCTCGTCCTTATGGAATTTTTGTAGGCAAAAACCCCGCATGGGCCGCAGGCAAGTTAGGCAAGTTGCTTTGAAAGGAGGCACTTTCCCCCAAGAAGCCAAACTCAAGAACCCACAATGCAGATGTCATTTTGTAGGGCGCGTTTGGGCCTCCGATGGCAGCCAGGTTTGGAGGAGGGGGCAGCTTTGGTCTGGGAGAAATCCTCGTCCTTATGGAATTTTTGTAGCAAAAGCCCAGGATGGGCCGCAGGCAAGTTAGGCAAGTTGGCTCCGAAAGGAGGCACTTTTCCCCAAGAAGCCAAACTCAAGAGCCCACTTGGCAGATGTCATTTTGTAGGGCGCGTTTGGGCCTCCGATGGCAGCCAGGTTTGGAGGAGGGGGCAGCTTTGGTCTGGGAGAAATCCTCGTCCTTATGGAATTTTTGTAGGCAAAAGCCCAGGACGGGCCGCAGGCAAGTTGGCTTTGAAAGGAGGCACTTCCACCCAAGAAGCCAAACTCAAGAGCCCACTTGGCAGGTGTCATTTTGTAGGGCACGTTTGGGCCTCCAATGGCAGCCAGGTTTGGAGGAGGGGGCAGCTTTGGTCTGGGAGAAATCCTCGTCCTTATGGAATTTTTGGAGGCAAAAGCCCTGCATGGGCCGCAGGCAAGTTGACTCCGAAAGGAGGCACTTTTCCCCAGGAAGCCAAACTCAAGAACCCTCAATGCAGGTGTAATTTTGTGGGGCGCGTTTGGGCCTCCGATGGCAGCCAGGTTTGGAGGAGGGGGCAGCTTTGGTCTGGGAGAAATCCTTGTCCTTCTGGAATTTTTGTAGGCAAAAGCCCAGGACGGGCCGCATGCAAGTTAGGCAAGTTGGCTTTGAAAGGAGGCACTTTTCCCCAAGAAGCCAAACTCAAGAGCCCACTTGGCAGATGTCATTTTGTAGGGCGCGTTTGGGCCTCCGATGGCAGCCAGGTTTGGAGGAGGGGGCAGCTTTGGTCTGGGAGAAATCCTCGTCCTTCTGGAATTTTTGTACTCAAAAGCCCAGGACGGGCCGCAGGCAAGTTAGGCAAGTTGGCTCCGAAAGGAGGCACTTTTCCCCAAGAAGCCAAACTCAAGAACCCACAATGCAGATGTCATTTTGTAGGGCGCGTTTGGGCCTCCGATGGCAGCCAGGTTTGGAGGAGGGGGCAGCTTTGTTCTGGGAGAAATCCTCGTCCTTATGGAATTTTTGTAGGCAAAAGCCCTGCATGGGCCGCCGGCAAGTTGACTCCGAAAGGAGGCAATTTTCCGCAAGAAGCCAAACTCAAGAGCCCACTTGGCAGGTGTCATTTTGTAGGGCGCGTTTGGGCCTCCGATGGCAGCCAGGTTTGGAGGAGGGGGCAGCTTTGGTCTGGGAGAAATCCTCGTCCTTATGGAATTTTTGTAGGCAAAAACCCCACATGGGCCGCAGGCAAGTTAGGCAAGTTGACTCCGAAAGGAGGCACTTTTCCCCAAGAAGCCAAACTCAAGAACCCTCAATGCAGATGTCATTTTGTGGGGCGCGTTTGGGCCTCCGATGGCAGCCAGGTTTGGAGGAGGGGGCAGCTTTGGTCTGGGAGAAATCCTCGTCCTTCTGGAATTTTTGTAGGCAAAAGCCCAGGACGGGCCGCAGGCAAGTTGGCTTTGAAAGGAGGTACTTCCACCCAAGAAGCCAAATTCAAGAGCCCACTTGGCAGATGTCATTTTGTAGGGCGCGTTTGGGCCTCCGATGGCAGCCAGGTTTGGAGGAGGGGGCAGCTTTGGTCTGGGAGAAATCCTCGTCCTTATGGAATTTTTGTAGGCAAAAGCCCAGGACGGGCCGCAGGCAAGTTGGCTTTGAAAGGAGGCACTTCCACCCAAGAAGCCAAACTCAAGAGCCCACTTGGCAGGTGTCATTTTGTAGGGCACGTTTGGGCCTACAATGGCAGCCAGGTTTGGAGGAGGGGGCAGCTTTGGTCTGGGAGAAATCCTCGTCCTTATGGAATTTTTGGAGGCAAAAGCCCTGCATGGGCCGCAGGCAAGTTGACTCCGAAAGGAAGCACTTTTCCCCAGGAAGACAAACTCAAGAACCCTCAATGCAGGTGTAATTTTGTGGGGCGCGTTTGGGCCTCCGATGGCAGCCAGGTTTGGAGGAGGGGGCAGCTTTGGTCTGGGAGAAATCCTCGTCCTTCTGGAATTTTTGGAGGCAAAAGCCCAGGACGGGCCGCAGGCAAGTTAGGCAATTTGGCTCCGAAAGGAGGCACTTTTCCCCAAGAAGCCAAACTCAAGACCCCACTTGGCAGATGTCATTTTCTAGGGCGCGTTTGGGCCTCTGATGGCAGCCAGGTTTGGAGGAGGGGGCAGCTTTGGTCTGGGAGAAATCCTCGTCCTTATGGAATTTTTGTAGGCAAAAACCCCGCATGGGCCGCAGGCAAGTTAGGCAAGTTGCTTTGAAAGGAGGCACTTTCCCCCAAGAAGCCAAACTCAAGAACCCACAATGCAGATGTCATTTTGTAGGGCGCGTTTGGGCCTCCGATGGCAGCCAGGTTTGGAGGAGGGGGCAGCTTTGGTCTGGGAGAAATCCTCGTCCTTATGGAATTTTTGTAGCAAAAGCCCAGGATGGGCCGCAGGCAAGTTAGGCAAGTTGGCTCCGAAAGGAGGCACTTTTCCCCAAGAAGCCAAACTCAAGAGCCCACTTGGCAGATGTCATTTTGTAGGGCGCGTTTGGGCCTCCGATGGCAGCCAGGTTTGGAGGAGGGGGCAGCTTTGGTCTGGGAGAAATCCTCGTCCTTATGGAATTTTTGTAGGCAAAAGCCCAGGACGGGCCGCAGGCAAGTTGGCTTTGAAAGGAGGCACTTCCACCCAAGAAGCCAAACTCAAGAGCCCACTTGGCAGGTGTCATTTTGTAGGGCACGTTTGGGCCTCCAATGGCAGCCAGGTTTGGAGGAGGGGGCAGCTTTGGTCTGGGAGAAATCCTCGTCCTTATGGAATTTTTGGAGGCAAAAGCCCTGCATGGGCCGCAGGCAAGTTGACTCCGAAAGGAGGCACTTTTCCCCAGGAAGCCAAACTCAAGAACCCTCAATGCAGGTGTAATTTTGTGGGGCGCGTTTGGGCCTCCGATGGCAGCCAGGTTTGGAGGAGGGGGCAGCTTTGGTGTGGGAGAAATCCTTGTCCTTCTGGAATTTTTGTAGGCAAAAGCCCAGGACGGGCCGCATGCAAGTTAGGCAAGTTGGCTTTGAAAGGAGGCACTTTTCCCCAAGAAGCCAAACTCAAGAGCCCACTTGGCAGATGTCATTTTGTAGGGCGCGTTTGGGCCTCCGATGGCAGCCAGGTTTGGAGGAGGGGGCAGCTTTGGTCTGGGAGAAATCCTCGTCCTTCTGGAATTTTTGTACTCAAAAGCCCAGGACGGGCCGCAGGCAAGTTAGGCAAGTTGGCTCCGAAAGGAGGCACTTTTCCCCAAGAAGCCAAACTCAAGAACCCACAATGCAGATGTCATTTTGTAGGGCGCGTTTGGGCCTCCGATGGCAGCCAGGTTTGGAGGAGGGGGCAGCTTTGTTCTGGGAGAAATCCTCGTCCTTATGGAATTTTTGTAGGCAAAAGCCCTGCATGGGCCGCCGGCAAGTTGACTCCGAAAGGAGGCAATTTTCCGCAAGAAGCCAAACTCAAGAGCCCACTTGGCAGGTGTCATTTTGTAGGGCGCGTTTGGGCCTCCGATGGCAGCCAGGTTTGGAGGAGGGGGCAGCTTTGGTCTGGGAGAAATCCTCGTCCTTATGGAATTTTTGTAGGCAAAAACCCCACATGGGCCGCAGGCAAGTTAGGCAAGTTGACTCCGAAAGGAGGCACTTTTCCCCAAGAAGCCAAACTCAAGAACCCTCAATGCAGATGTCATTTTGTGGGGCGCGTTTGGGCCTCCGATGGCAGCCAGGTTTGGAGGAGGGGGCAGCTTTGGTCTGGGAGAAATCCTCGTCCTTCTGGAATTTTTGTAGGCAAAAGCCCAGGACGGGCCGCAGGCAAGTTGGCTTTGAAAGGAGGTACTTCCACCCAAGAAGCCAAATTCAAGAGCCCACTTGGCAGATGTCATTTTGTAGGGCGCGTTTGGGCCTCCGATGGCAGCCAGGTTTGGAGGAGGGGGCAGCTTTGGTCTGGGAGAAATCCTCGTCCTTATGGAATTTTTGTAGGCAAAAGCCCAGGACGGGCCGCAGGCAAGTTGGCTTTGAAAGGAGGCACTTCCACCCAAGAAGCCAAACTCAAGAGCCCACTTGGCAGGTGTCATTTTGTAGGGCACGTTTGGGCCTACAATGGCAGCCAGGTTTGGAGGAGGGGGCAGCTTTGGTCTGGGAGAAATCCTCGTCCTTATGGAATTTTTGGAGGCAAAAGCCCTGCATGGGCCGCAGGCAAGTTGACTCCGAAAGGAGGCACTTTTCCCCCGGAAGCCAAACTCAAGAACCCTCAATGCAGGTGTAATTTTGTGGGGCGCGTTTGGGCCTCCGATGGCAGCCAGGTTTGGAGGAGGGGGCAGCTTTGGTCTGGGAGAAATCCTCGTCCTTCTGGAATTTTTGGAGGCAAAAGCCCAGGACGGGCCGCAGGCAAGTTAGGCAATTTGGCTCCGAAAGGAGGCACTTTTCCCCAAGAAGCCAAACTCAAGAGCCCACTTGGCAGATGTCATTTCGTAGGGCGCGTTTGGGCCTCTGATGGCAGCCAGGTTTGGAGGAGGGGGCAGCTTTGGTCTGGGAGAAATCCTCGTCCTTATGGAATTTTTGCAGCAAAAGCCCAGGATGGGCCGCAGGCAAGTTAGGCAAGTTGGCTCCGAAAGGAGGCACTTTTCCCCAAGAAGCCAAACTCAAGAGCCCACTTGGCAGATGTCATTTTGTAGGGCGCGTTTGGGCCTCCGATGGCAGCCAGGTTTGGAGGAGGGGGCAGCTTTGGTCTGGGAGAAATCCTCGTCCTTATGGAATTTTTGTAGGCAAAAGCCCAGGACGGGCCGCAGGCAAGTTGGCTTTGAAAGGAGGCACTTCCACCCAAGAAGCCAAACTCAAGAGCCCACTTGGCAGGTGTCATTTTGTAGGGCACGTTTGGGCCTCCAATGGCAGCCTGGTTTGGAGGAGGGGGCAGCTTTGGTCTGGGAGAAATCCTCGTCCTTATGGAATTTTTGGAGGCAAAAGCCCTGCATGGGCCGCAGGCAAGTTGACTCCGAAAGGAGGCACTTTTCCCCAGGAAGCCAAACTCAAGAACCCTCAATGCAGGTGTAATTTTGTGGGGCGCGTTTGGGCCTCCGATGGCAGCCAGGTTTGGAGGAGGGGGCAGCTTTGGCCTGGGAGAAATCCTCGTCCTTCTGGAATTTTTGGAGGCAAAAGCCCAGGACGGGCCGCAGGCAAGTTAGGCAATTTGGCTCCGAAAGGAGGCACTTTTCCCCAAGAAGCCAAACTCAAGAGCCCACTTGGCAGGTGTCATTTTGTAGGGCGCGTTTGGGCCTCCGATGGCAGCCAGGTTTGGAGGAGGGGGCAGCTTTGGTCTGGGAGGAATCCTCGTCCTTATGGAATTTTTGTAGGCAAAAGCCCTGCATGGGCCGCAGGCAAGTTAGGCAAGTTGACTCTGAAAGGAGGCACTTTTCCCCAAGAAGCCAAACTCAAGAACCCTCAAATGCAGATGTGATTTTGTGGGGCGCCTTTGGGCCTCCGATGGCAGCCAGGTTTGGAGGAGGGGGCAGCTTTGGTCTGGGAGAAATCCTCGTCCTTATGGAATTTTTGTAGGCAAAAGCCCAGGACGGGCCGCAGGCAAGTTGGCTTTGAAAGGAGGTACTTCCACCCAAGAAGCCAAATTCAAGAGCCCACTTGGCAGATGTCATTTTGTAGGGCGCGTTTGGGCCTCCGATGGCAGCCAGGTTTGGAGGAGGGGGCAGCTTTGGTCTGGGAGAAATCCTCGTCCTTATGGAATTTTTGTAGGCAAAAGCCCAGGACGGGCCGCAGGCAAGTTGGCTTTGAAAGGAGGCACTTCCACCCAAGAAGCCAAACTCAAGAGCCCACTTGGCAGGTGTCATTTTGTAGGGCACGTTTGGGCCTCCAATGGCAGCCAGGTTTGGAGGAGGGGGCAGCTTTGGTCTGGGAGAAATCCTCGTCCTTATGGAATTTTTGGAGGCAAAAGCCCTGCATGGGCCGCAGGCAAGTTGACTCCGAAAGGAGGCACTTTTCCCCAGGAAGCCAAACTCAAGAACCCTCAATGCAGGTGTAATTTTGTGGGGCGCGTTTGGGCCTCCGATGGCAGCCAGGTTTGGAGGAGGGGGCAGCTTTGGTCTGGGAGAAATCCTCGTCCTTCTGGAATTTTTGGAGGCAAAAGCCCAGGACGGGCCGCAGGCAAGTTAGGCAATTTGGCTCCGAAAGGAGGCACTTTTCCCCAAGAAGCCAAACTCAAGAGCCCACTTGGCAGGTGTCATTTTGTAGGGCGCGTTTGGGCCTCCGATGGCAGCCAGGTTTGGAGGAGGGGGCAGCTTTGGTCTGGGAGAAATCCTTGTCCTTCTGGAATTTTTGTAGGCAAAAGCCCAGGACGGGCCGCAGGCAAGTTAGGCAAGTTGGCTTTGAAAGGAGGCACTTTTCCCCAAGAAGCCAAACTCAAGAGCCCACTTGGCAGGTGTCATTTTGTAGGGCGCGTTTGGGCCTCCGATGGCAGCCAGGTTTGGAGGAGGGGGCAGCTTTGGTCTGGGAGAAATCCTCGTCCTTATGGAATTTTTGTAGGCAAAAGCCCTGCATGGGCCGCCGGCAAGTTGACTCCGAAAGGAGGCAATTTTCCCCAAGAAGCCAAACTCAAGAGCCCACTTGGCAGGTGTCATTTTGTAGGGCGCGTTTGGGCCTCCGATGGCAGCCAGGTTTGGAGGAGGGGGCAGCTTTGGTCTGGGAGAAATCCTCGTCCTTATGGAATTTTTGTAGGCAAAAACCCCACATGGGCCGCAGGCAAGTTAGGCAAGTTGACTCCGAAAGGAGGCACTTTTCCCCAAGAAGCCAAACTCAAGAACCCTCAATGCAGATGTCATTTTGTGGGGCGCGTTTGGGCCTCCGATGGCAGCCAGGTTTGGAGGAGGGGGCAGCTTTGGTCTGGGAGAAATCCTCGTCCTTATGGAATTTTTGTAGGCAAAAGCCCAGGACGGGCCGCTGGCAAGTTGGCTTTGAAAGGAGGTACTTCCACCCAAGAAGCCAAATTCAAGAGCCCACTTGGCAGATGTCATTTTGTAGGGCGCGTTTGGGCCTCCGATGGCAGCCAGGTTTGGAGGAGGGGGCAGCTTTGGTCTGGGAGAAATCCTCGTCCTTATGGAATTTTTGTAGGCAAAAGCCCAGGACGGGCCGCAGGCAAGTTGGCTTTGAAAGGAGGCACTTTTCCCCAAGAAGCCAAACTCAAGAGCCCACTTGGCAGGTGTCATTTTGTAGGGCACGTTTGGGCCTCCAATGGCAGCCAGGTTTGGAGGAGGGGGCAGCTTTGGTCTGGGAGAAATCCTCGTCCTTATGGAATTTTTGGAGGCAAAAGCCCTGCATGGGCCGCAGGCAAGTTGACTCCGAAAGGAGGCACTTTTCCCCAGGAAGCCAAACTCAAGAACCCTCAATGCAGGTGTAATTTTGTGGGGCGCGTTTGGGCCTCCGATGGCAGCCAGGTTTGGAGGAGGGGGCAGCTTTGGTCTGGGAGAAATCCTCGTCCTTCTGGAATTTTTGGAGGCAAAAGCCCAGGACGGGCCGCAGGCAAGTTAGGCAATTTGGCTCCGAAAGGAGGCACTTTTCCCCAAGAAGCCAAACTCAAGAGCCCACTTGGCAGATGTCATTTTCTAGGGCGCGTTTGGGCCTCTGATGGCAGCCAGGTTTGGAGGAGGCGGCAGCTTTGGTCTGGGAGAAATCCTCGTCCTTATGGAATTTTTGTAGGCAAAAACCCCGCATGGGCCGCAGGCAAGTTAGGCAAGTTGCTTTGAAAGGAGGCACTTTCCCCCAAGAAGCCAAACTCAAGAACCCACAATGCAGATGTCATTTTGTAGGGCGCGTTTGGGCCTCCGATGGCAGCCAGGTTTGGAGGAGGGGGCAGCTTTGGTCTGGGAGAAATCCTCGTCCTTATGGAATTTTTGTAGCAAAAGCCCAGGATGGGCCGCAGGCAAGTTAGGCAAGTTGGCTCCGAAAGGAGGCACTTTTCCCCAAGAAGCCAAACTCAAGAGCCCACTTGGCAGATGTCATTTTGTAGGGCGCGTTTGGGCCTCCGATGGCAGCCAGGTTTGGAGGAGGGGGCAGCTTTGGTCTGGGAGAAATCCTCGTCCTTATGGAATTTTTGTAGGCAAAAGCCCAGGACGGGCCGCAGGCAAGTTGGCTTTGAAAGGAGGCACTTCCACCCAAGAAGCCAAACTCAAGAGCCCACTTGGCAGGTGTCATTTTGTAGGGCACGTTTGGGCCTCCAATGGCAGCCAGGTTTGGAGGAGGGGGCAGCTTTGGTCTGGGAGAAATCCTCGTCCTTATGGAATTTTTGGAGGCAAAAGCCCTGCATGGGCCGCAGGCAAGTTGAATCCGAAAGGAGGCACTTTTCCCCAGGAAGCCAAACTCAAGAACCCTCAATGCAGGTGTAATTTTGTGGGGCGCGTTTGGGCCTCCGATGGCAGCCAGGTTTGGAGGAGGGGGCAGCTTTGGTCTGGGAGAAATCCTTGTCCTTCTGGAATTTTTGTAGGCAAAAGCCCAGGACGGGCCGCAGGCAAGTTAGGCAAGTTGGATTTGAAAGGAGGCACTTTTCCCCAAGAAGCCAAACTCAAGAGCCCACTTGGCAGATGTCATTTTGTAGGGCGCGTTTGGGCCTCCGATGGCAGCCAGGTTTGGAGGAGGGGGCAGCTTTGGTCTGGGAGAAATCCTCGTCCTTCTGGAATTTTTGTACTCAAAAGCCCAGGACGGGCCGCAGGCAAGTTAGGCAAGTTGGCTCAGAAAGGAGGCACTTTTCCCCAAGAAGCCAAACTCAAGAACCCACAATGCAGATGTCATTTTGTAGGGCGCGTTTGGGCCTCCGATGGCAGCCAGGTTTGGAGGAGGGGGCAGCTTTGTTCTGGGAGAAATCCTCGTCCTTATGGAATTTTTGTAGGCAAAAGCCCTGCATGGGCCGCCGGCAAGTTGACTCCGAAAGGAGGCAATTTTCCCCAAGAAGCCAAACTCAAGAGCCCACTTGGCAGGTGTCATTTAGTAGGGCGCGTTTGGGCCTCCGATGGCAGCCAGGTTTGGAGGAGGGGGCAGCTTTGGTCTGGGAGAAATCCTCGTCCTTATGGAATTTTTGTAGGCAAAAACCCCACATGGGCCGCAGGCAAGTTAGGCAAGTTGACTCCGAAAGGAGGCACTTTTCCCCAAGAAGCCAAACTCAAGAACCCTCAATGCAGATGTCATTTTGTGGGGCGCGTTTGGGCCTCCGATGGCAGCCAGGTTTGGAGGAGGGGGCAGCTTTGGTCTGGGAGAAATCCTCGTCCTTATGGAATTTTTGGAGGCAAAAACCCAGGACGGGCCGCAGGCAAGTTGGCTTTGAAAGGAGGTACTTCCACCCAAGAAGCCAAGTTCAAGAGCCCACTTGGCAGATGTCATTTTGTAGGGCGCGTTTGGGCCTCCGATGGCAGCCAGGTTTGGAGGAGGGGGCAGCTTTGGTCTGGGAGAAATCCTCGTCCTTATGGAATTTTTGTAGGCAAAAGCCCAGGACGGGCCGCAGGCAAGTTGGCTTTGAAAGGAGGCACTTCCACCCAAGAAGCCAAACTCAAGAGCCCACTTGGCAGGTGTCATTTTGTAGGGCACGTTTGGGCCTACAATGGCAGCCAGGTTTGGAGGAGGGGGCAGCTTTGGTCTGGGAGAAATCCTCGTCCTTATGGAATTTTTGGAGGCAAAAGCCCTGCATGGGCCGCAGGCAAGTTGACTCCGAAAGGAGGCACTTTTCCCCAGGAAGCCAAACTCAAGAACCCTCAATGCAGGTGTAATTTTGTGGGGCGCGTTTGGGCCTCCGATGGCAGCCAGGTTTGGAGGAGGGGGCAGCTTTGGTCTGGGAGAAATCCTTGTCCTTCTGGAATTTTTGGAGGCAAAAGCCCAGGACGGGCCGCAGGCAAGTTAGGCAATTTGGCTCCGAAAGGAGGCACTTTTCCCCAAGAAGCCAAACTCAAGAGCCCACTTGGCAGATGTCATTTCGTAGGGCGCGTTTGGGCCTCTGATGGCAGCCAGGTTTGGAGGAGGGGGCAGCTTTGGTCTGGGAGAAATCCTCGTCCTTATGGAATTTTTGCAGCAAAAGCCCAGGATGGGCCGCAGGCAAGTTAGGCAAGTTGGCTCCGAAAGGAGGCACTTTTCCCCAAGAAGCCAAACTCAAGAGCCCACTTGGCAGATGTCATTTTGTAGGGCGCGTTTGGGCCTCCGATGGCAGCCAGGTTTGGAGGAGGGGGCAGCTTTGGTCTGGGAGAAATCCTCGTCCTTATGGAATTTTTGTAGGCAAAAGCCCAGGACGGGCCGCAGGCAAGTTGGCTTTGAAAGGAGGCACTTCCACCCAAGAAGCCAAACTCAAGAGCCCACTTGGCAGGTGTCATTTTGTAGGGCACGTTTGGGCCTCCAATGGCAGCCTGGTTTGGAGGAGGGGGCAGCTTTGGTCTGGGAGAAATCCTCGTCCTTATGGAATTTTTGGAGGCAAAAGCCCTGCATGGGCCGCAGGCAAGTTGACTCCGAAAGGAGGCACTTTTCCCCAGGAAGCCAAACTCAAGAACCCTCAATGCAGGTGTAATTTTGTGGGGCGCGTTTGGGCCTCCGATGGCAGCCAGGTTTGGAGGAGGGGGCAGCTTTGGCCTGGGAGAAATCCTCGTCCTTATGGAATTTTTGGAGGCAAAAGCCCTGCATGGGCCGCAGGCAAGTTAGGCAAGTTGACTCCGAAAGGAGGCACTTTTCCCCAAGAAGCCAAACTCAAGAACCCTCAAATGCAGATGTCATTTTGTGGGGCGCGTTTGGGCCTCCGATGGCAGCCAGGTTTGGAGGAGGGGGCAGCTTTGGTCTGGGAGAAATCCTCGTCCTTATGGAATTTTTGTAGGCAAAAGCCCAGGACGGGCCGCAGGCAAGTTGGCTTTGAAAGGAGGTACTTCCACCCAAGAAGCCAAATTCAAGAGCCCACTTGGCAGATGTCATTTTGTAGGGCGCGTTTGGGCCTCTGATGGCAGCCAGGTTTGGAGGAGGGGGCAGCTTTGGTCTGGGAGAAATCCTCGTCCTTATGGAATTTTTGTAGCAAAAGCCCAGGATGGGCCGCAGGCAAGTTAGGCAAGTTGGCTCCGAAAGGAGGCACTTTTCCCCAAGAAGCCAAACTCAAGAGTCCACTTGGCAGATGTCATTTTGTAGGGCGCGTTTGGGCCTCCGATGGCAGCCAGGTTTGGAGGAGGGGGCAGCTTTGGTCGGGGAGAAATCCTCGTCCTTATGGAATTTTTGTAGGCAAAAGCCCAGGACGGGCCGCAGGCAAGTTGGCTTTGAAAGGAGGCACTTCCACCCAAGAAGCCAAACTCAAGAGCCCACTTGGCAGGTGTCATTTTGTAGGGCACGTTTGGGCCTCCAATGGCAGCCAGGTTTGGAGGAGGGGGCAGCTTTGGTCTGGGAGAAATCCTCGTCCTTATGGAATTTTTGGAGGCAAAAGCCCCACATGGGCCGCAGGCAAGTTGACTCCGAAAGGAGGCACTTTTCCCCAGGAAGCCAAACTCAAGAACCCTCAATGCAGGTGTAATTTTGTGGGGCGCGTTTGGGCCTCCGATGGCAGCCAGGTTTGGAGGAGGGGGCAGCTTTGGTCTGGGAGAAATCCTCGTCCTTCTGGAATTTTTGGAGGCAAAAGCCCAGGACGGGCCGCCGGCAAGTTGACTCCGAAAGGAGGCACTTTTCCTCAAGAAGCCAAACTCAAGAGCCCGCTTGGCAGATGTCATTTTGTAGGGCGCGTTTGGGCCTCCGATGGCAGCCAGGTTTGGCGGAGGGGGCAGCTTTGGTCTGGGAGGAATCCTCGTCCTTATGGAATTTTTGTAGGCAAAAGCCCTGCATGGGCCGCCGGCAAGTTGACTCCGAAAGGAGGCAATTTTCCCCAAGAAGCCAAACTCAAGAGCCCACTTGGCAGGTGTCATTTTGTAGGGCGCGTTTGGGCCTCCGATGGCAGCCAGGTTTGGAGGAGGGGGCAGCTTTGGTCTGGGAGAAATCCTCGTCCTTATGGAATTTTTGTAGGCAAAACCCCTGCATGAGCCGCAGGCAAGTTGACTCCGAAAGGAGGCACTTTTCCCCAGAACGCCAAACTCAAGAGCCCACTTGGCAGATGTCATTTTGTAGGGCGCGTTTGGGCTTCCGATGGCAGCCAGGTTTGGAGGAGGGGGCAGCTTTGGTCTGGGAGGAATCCTCGTCCTTATGGAATTTTTGTAGCAAAAGCCCGGGACGGGACGCAGGCAAGTTGGTTTTGAAAGGAGTCACTTTTCCCCAAGAAGCCAAACTCAAGAGCCCACTTGGCAGGTGTCATTTTCTAGGGTGCGTTTGGGCCTCCGATGTCAGCCAGGTTTGGAGGAGGGGGCAGCTTTGGTCTGGGAGAAATCCTCGTCCTTATGGAATTTTTGTAGGCAAAAGCCCAGCACGGGCCGCAGGCTAGTTAGGCAAGTTGGCTTTGAAAGGAGGCACTTTTCCGCAAGAAGCCAATCTCAAGAGCCCACTTGGCAGATGTCATTTTGTAGGGCGCGTTTGGGCCTCCGATGGCAGCCAGGTTTGGAGGAGGGGGCAGCTTTGGTCTGGGAGAAATCCTCGTCCTTATGGAATTTTTGTAGGCAAAAGCCCAGGACGGGCCGCAGGCAAGTTGGCTTTGAAAGGAGGCACTTCCACCCAAGAAGCCAAACTCAAGAGCCCACTTGGCAGGTGTCATTTTGTAGGGCACGTTTGGGCCTCCGATGGCAGCCAGGTTTGGAGGAGGGGGCAGCTTTGGTCTGGGAGAAATCCTCGTCCTTCTGGAATTTTTGTAGGCAAAAGCCCTGCATGGGCCGCAGGCAAGTTGACTCCGAAAGGAGGCACTTTTCCCCAGGAAGCCAAACTCAAGAACCCTCAATGCAGGTGTCATTTTGTGGGGCGCGTTTGGGCCTCCGATGGCAGCCAGGTTTGGAGGAGGGGGCAGCTTTGGTCTGGGAGAAATCCTCGTCCTTATGGAATTTTTGTAGGCAAAAGCCCAGGACGGGCCGCAGGCAAGTTAGGCAAGTTGGCTCCGAAAGGAGGCACTTTTCCCCAAGAAGCCAAACTCAAGAGCCCACTTGGCAGATGTCATTTTGTGGGGCGCATTTGGGCCTCCGATGGCAGCCAGGTTTGGAGGAGGGGGCAGCTTTGGTCTGGGAGAAATCCTCGTCCTTATGGAATTTTTGTAGTCTAAAGCCCAGCACGGGCCGCAGGCTAGTTAGGCAAGTTGGCTTTGAAAGGAGGCACTTTCCCCCAAGAAGCCAAACTCAAGAGCCCACTTGGCAGGTGTCATTTTGTAGGGCGCGTTTGGGCCTCCAATGGCAGCCAGGTTTGGAGGAGGGGGCAGCTTTGGTCTGGGAGAAATCCTCGTCCTTATGGAATTTTTGTAGGCAAAAGCCCAGGACGGGCCGCAGGCAAGTTGGCTTTGAAAGGAGGTACTTCCACCCAAGAAGCCAAACTCAAGAGCCGACTTGGCAGGTGTCATTTTGTAGGGCACGTTTGGGCCTCCGATGGCAGCCAGGTTTGGAGGAGGGGGCAGCTTTGGTCTGGGAGAAATCCTCATCCTTATGGAATTTTTGTAGGCAAAAGCCCAGGACGGGCCGCAGGCAAGTTGGCTTTGAAAGGAGGTACTTCCACCCAAGAAGCCAAACTCAAGAGCCCACTTGGCAGATGTCATTTTGTAGGGCACGTTTGGGCCTCCGATGGCAGCCAGGTTTGGAGGAGGGGGCAGCTTTGGTCTGGGAGAAATCCTCGTCCTTATGGAATTTTTGTAGCAAAAGCCCGGGACGGGACACAGGCAAGTTGGTTTTCAAAGGAGTCACTTTTCCCCAAGAAGCCAAACTCAAGAGCCCACTTGGCAGGTGTCATTTTGTAGGGCACGTTTGGGCCTCCGATGGCAGCCAGGTTTGGAGGAGGGGGCAGCTTTGGTCTGGGAGAAATCCTCGTCCTTCTGGAATTTTTGTAGGCAAAAGCCCAGGACGGGCCGCAGGCAAGTTAGGCAAGTTGGCTCCGAAAGGAGGCACTTTTCCCCAAGAAGCCAAACTCAAGAACCCTCAAAGCAGATGTCATTTTGTGGGGCGCGTTTGGGCCTCCGATGGCAGCCAGGTTTGGAGGAGGGGGCAGCTTTGGTCTGGGAGAAATCCTCGTCCTTCTGGAATTTTTGTAGCAAAAGCCCGGGACGGGACACAGGCAAGTTGGTTTTGAAAGGAGTCACTTTTCCCCAAGAAGCCAAACTCAAGAGCCCACTTGGCAGGTGTCATTTTGTAGGGCACGTTTGGGCCTCCGATGGCAGCCAGGTTTGGAGGAGGGGGCAGCTTTGGCCTGGGAGAAATCCTCGTCCTTCTGGAATTTTTGTAGGCAAAAGCCCAGGACGGGCCGCAGGCAAGTTAGGCAAGTTGGCTCCGAAAGGAGGCACTTTTCCCCAAGAAGCCAAACTCAAGAACCCTCAATGCAGATGTCATTTTGTGGGGCGCGTTTGGGCCTCCGATGGCAGCCAGGTTTGGAGGAGGTGGCAGCTTTGGTCTGGGAGAAATCCTCGTCCTTATGGAATTTTTGTAGTCAAAAGCCCAGCACGGGCCGGAGGCTAGTTAGGCAAGTTGGCTTTGAAAGGAGGCACTTTTCCGCAAGAAGCCAAACTCAAGAGCCCACTTGGCAGGTGTCATTTTGTAGGGCGCGTTTGGGCCTCCGATGGCAGCCAGGTTTGGAGGAGGGGGCAGCTTTGGTCTGGGAGAAATCCTTGTCCTTATGGAATTTTTGTAGCAAAAGCCCAGGACGGGCCGCAGGCAAGTTGGCTTTGAAAGGAGGCACTTCCACCCAAGAAGCCAAACTCAAGAGCCCACTTGGCAGGTGTCATTTTGTAGGGCACGTTTGGGCCTCCAATGGCAGCCAGGTTTGGAGGAGGGGGCAGCTTTGGTCTGGGAGAAATCCTCGTCCTTCTGGAATTTTTGGAGGCAAAAGCCCTGCATGGGCCGCAGGCAAGTTGACTCCGAAAGGAGGCACTTTTCCCCAAGAAGCCAAACTCAAGAGCCCACTTGGCAGGTGTCATTTTGTGGGGCGCGTTTGGGCCTCCGATGGCAGCCAGGTTTGGAGGAGGGGGCAGCTTTGGTCTGGGAGAAATCCTCGTCCTTATGGAATTTTTGGAGGCAAAAGCCCAGGACGGGCCGCAGGCAAGTTAGGCAATTTTGCTCCGAAAGGAGGCACTTTTCCCCAAGAAGCCAAACTCAAGAGCCCACTTGGCAGATGTCATTTTGTAGGGCGCGTTTGGGCCTCTGATGGCAGCCAGGTTTGGAGGAGGGGGCAGCTTTGGTCTGGGAGAAATCCTCGTCCTTATGGAATTTTTGTAGGCAAAAGCCCAGCACAGGCCGCAGGCTAGTTAGGCAAGTTGGCTCCGAAAGGAGGCACTTTTCCCCAAGAAGCCAAACTCAAGAGCCCACTTGGCAGGTGTCATTTTGTAGGGCGCGTTTGGGCCTCCGATGGCAGCCAGGTTTGGAGGAGGGGGCAGCTTTGGTCTGGGAGAAATCCTCGTCCTTATGGAATTTTTGGAGGCAAAAGCCCTGCATGGGCCGCCGGCAAGTTGACTCCGAAAGGAGGCACTTTTCCCCAAGAAGCCAAACTCAAGAGCCCACTTGGCAGATGTCATTTTGTAGGGCGCGTTTGGGCCTCCGATGGCAGCCAGGTTTGGCGGAGGGGGCAGCTTTCGTCTGGGAGGAATCCTCGTCCTTATGGAATTTTTGTAGCAATCGTCCGGGACGGGACGCAGGCAAGTTGGTTTTGAAAGGAGTCACTTTTCCCCAAGAAGCCAAACTCAAGAGCCCACTTGGCAGATGTCATTTTGTAGGGCGCGTTTGGGCCTCCGATGGCAGCCAGGTTTGGAGGAGGGAGCAGATTTGGTCTGGGAGAAATCCTTGTCCTTCTGGAATTTTTGTAGGCAAAAGCCCAGGACGGGCCGCAGGCAAGTTAGGCAAGTTGGCTTTGAAAGGAGGCACTTTTCCCCAAGAAGCCAAACTCAAGAGCCCACTTGGCAGGTGTCATTTTGTAGGGCGCGTTTGGGCCTCCGATGGCAGCCAGGTTTGGAGGAGGGGGCAGCTTTGGTCTGGGAGAAATCCTCGTCCTTCTGGAATTTTTGTACTCAAAAGCCCAGGACGGGCCGCAGGCAAGTTAGGCAAGTTGGCTCCGAAAGGAGGCACTTTTCCCCAAGAAGCCAAACTCAAGAACCCACAATGCAGATGTCATTTTGTAGGGCGCGTTTGGGCCTCCGACGGCAGCCAGGTTTGGAGGAGGGGGCAGCTTTGTTCTGGGAGAAATCCTCGTCCTTCTGGAATTTTTGTAGGCAAAAGCCCTGCATGGGCCGCCGGCAAGTTGACTCCGAAAGGAGGCACTTTTCCCCAAGAAGCCAAACTCAAGAGCCCACTTGGCAGGTGTCATTTTGTAGGGCGCGTTTGGGCCTCCGATGGCAGCCAGGTTTGGAGGAGGGGGCAGCTTTGGTCTGGGAGAAATCCTCGTCCTTATGGAATTTTTGTAGGCAAAAACCCCACATGGGCCGCAGGCAAGTTAGGCAAGTTGACTCCGAAAGGAGGCACTTTTCCCCAAGAAGCCAAACTCAAGAACCCTCAAATGCAGATGTCATTTTGTGGGGCGCGTTTGGGCCTCCGATGGCAGCCAGGTTTGGAGGAGGGGGCAGCTTTGGTCTGGGAGAAATCCTTGTCCTTATGGAATTTTTGTAGGCAAAAGCCCAGGACGGGCCGCAGGCAAGTTGGCTTTGAAAGGAGGTACTTCCACCCAAGAAGCCAAACTCAAGAGCCCACTTGGCAGATGTCATTTTGTAGGGCACGTTTCGGCCTCCGATGGCAGCCAGGTTTGGAGGAGGGGGCAGCTTTGGTCTGGGAGAAATCCTCGTCCTTATGGAATTTTTGTAGGCAAAAACCCCGCATGGGCTGCAGGCAAGTTAGGCAAGTTGCTTTGAAAGGAGGCACTTTCCCCCAAGAAGCCAAACTCAAGAACCCACAATGCAGATGTCATTTTGTAGGGCGCGTTTGGGCCTCCGATGGCAGCCAGGTTTGGAGGAGGGGGCAGCTTTGGTCTGGGAGAAATCCTCGTCCTTATGGAATTTTTGTAGCAAAAGACCAGGATGGGCCGCAGGCAAGTTAGGCAAGTTGGCTCCGAAAGGAGGCACTTTTCCCCAAGAAGCCAAACTCAAGAGCCCTCAATGCAGATGTCATTTTGTGGGGCGCGTTTGGGCCTCCGATGGCAGCCAGGTTTGGAGGAGGGGGCAGCTTTGGTCTGGGAGAAATCCTCGTCCTTATGGAATTTTTGTAGTCTAAAGCCCAGCACGGGCCGCAGGCAAGTTAGGCAAGTTGCTTTGAAAGGAGGCACTTTCCCCCAAGAAGCCAAACTCAAGAACCCACAATGCAGATGTCATTTTGTAGGGCGCGTTTGGGCCTCCGATGGCAGCCAGGTTTGGAGGAGGGGGCAGCTTTGGTCTGGGAGAAATCCTCGTCCTTATGGAATTTTTGGAGGCAAAAACCCAGAATGGGCTGCAGGCTAGTTAGGCAAGTTGGCTTAGAAAGGAGGCACTTTTCCGCAAGAAGCCAAACTCAAGAGCCCACTTGGCAGATGTCATTTTGTAGGGCGCGTTTGGGCCTCCGATGGCAGCCAGGTTTGGAGGAGGGGGCAGCTTTGGTCTGGGAGAAATCCTCGTCCTTATGGAATTTTTGTAGGCAAAAGCCCAGGACGGGCCGCAGACAAGTTGGCTTTGAAAGGAGGCACTTCCACCCAAGAAGCCAAACTCAAGAGCCCACTTGGCAGGTGTCATTTTGTAGGGCACGTTTGGGCCTCCAATGTCAGCCAGGTTTGGAGGAGGGGGCAGCTTTGGTCTGGGAGAAATCCTCGTCCTTATGGAATTTTTGGAGGCAAACGCCCTGCATGGGCCGCAGGCAAGTTGACTCCGAAAGGAGGCACTTTTCCCCAGAAAGCCAAACTCAAGAACCCTCAATGCAGGTGTAATTTTGTGGGGCGCGTTTGGGCCTCCGATGGCAGCCAGGTTTGGAGGAGGGGGCAGCTTTGGCCTGGGAGAAATCCTCGTCCTTCTGGAATTTTTGGAGGCAAAAGCCCAGGAAGGGCCGCAGGCAAGTTAGGCAATTTGGCTCCGAAAGGAGGCACTTTTCCCCAAGAAGCCAAACTCAAGAGCCCACTTGGCAGATGTCATTTTGTAGGGCGCGTTTGGGCCTCTGATGGCAGCCAGGTTTGGAGGAGGGGGCAGCTTTGGTCTGGGAGAAATCCTCGTCCTTATGGAATTTTTGTAGGCAAAAACCCCGCATGGGCCGCAGGCAAGTTAGGCAAGTTGCTTTGAAAGGAGGCACTTTCCCCCAAGAAGCCAAACTCAAGAACCCACAATGCAGATGTCATTTTGTAGGGCGCGTTTGGGCCTCCGATGGCAGCCAGGTTTGGAGGAGGGGTCAGCTTTGGTCTGGGAGAAATCCTCGTCCTTATGGAATTTTTGTAGCAAAAGCCCAGGATGGGCCGCAGGCAAGTTAGGCAAGTTGGCTCCGAAAGGAGGCACTTTTCCCCAAGAAGCCAAACTCAAGAGCCCACTTGGCAGATGTCATTTTGTAGGGCGCGTTTGGGCCTCCGATGGCAGCCAGGTTTGGAGGAGGGGGCAGCTTTGGTCTGGGAGAAATCCTCGTCCTTATGGAATTTTTGTAGGCAAAAGCCCAGGACGGGCCGCAGACAAGTTGGCTTTGAAAGGAGGCACTTCCACCCAAGAAGCCAAACTCAAGAGCCCACTTGGCAGGTGTCATTTTGTAGGGCACGTTTGGGCCTCCAATGTCAGCCAGGTTTGGAGGAGGGGGCAGCTTTGGTCTGGGAGAAATCCTCGTCCTTATGGAATTTTTGGAGGCAAACGCCCTGCATGGGCCGCAGGCAAGTTGACTCCGAAAGGAGGCACTTTTCCCCAGAAAGCCAAACTCAAGAACCCTCAATGCAGGTGTAATTTTGTGGGGCGCGTTTGGGCCTCCGATGGCAGCCAGGTTTGGAGGAGGGGGCAGCTTTGGCCTGGGAGAAATCCTCGTCCTTCTGGAATTTTTGGAGGCAAAAGCCCAGGAAGGGCCGCAGGCAAGTTAGGCAATTTGGCTCCGAAAGGAGGCACTTTTCCCCAAGAAGCCAAACTCAAGAGCCCACTTGGCAGATGTCATTTTGTAGGGCGCGTTTGGGCCTCTGATGGCAGCCAGGTTTGGAGGAGGGGGCAGCTTTGGTCTGGGAGAAATCCTCGTCCTTATGGAATTTTTGTAGGCAAAAACCCCGCATGGGCCGCAGGCAAGTTAGGCAAGTTGCTTTGAAAGGAGGCACTTTCCCCCAAGAAGCCAAACTCAAGAACCCACAATGCAGATGTCATTTTGTAGGGCGCGTTTGGGCCTCCGATGGCAGCCAGGTTTGGAGGAGGGGTCAGCTTTGGTCTGGGAGAAATCCTCGTCCTTATGGAATTTTTGTAGCAAAAGCCCAGGATGGGCCGCAGGCAAGTTAGGCAAGTTGGCTCCGAAAGGAGGCACTTTTCCCCAAGAAGCCAAACTCAAGAGCCCACTTGGCAGATGTCATTTTGTAGGGCGCGTTTGGGCCTCCGATGGCAGCCAGGTTTGGAGGAGGGGGCAGCTTTGGTCTGGGAGAAATCCTCGTCCTTATGGAATTTTTGTAGGCAAAAGCCCAGGACGGGCCGCAGGCAAGTTGGCTTTGAAAGGAGGCACTTCCACCCAAGAAGCCAAACTCAAGAGCCCACTTGGCAGGTGTCATTTTGTAGGGCACGTTTGGGCCTCCAATGGCAGCCTGGTTTGGAGGAGGGGGCAGCTTTGGTCTGGGAGAAATCCTCGTCCTTCTGGAATTTTTGTAGGCAAAAGCCCTGCATGGGCCGCAGGCAAGTTGACTCCGAAAGGAGGCACTTTTCCCCAGGAAGCCAAACTCAAGAACCCTCAATGCAGGTGTAATTTTGTGGGGCGCGTTTGGGCCTCCGATGGCAGCCAGGTTTGGAGGAGGGGGCAGCTTTGGTCTGGGAGAAATCCTCGTCCTTCTGGAATTTTTGGAGGCAAAAGCCCAGGACGGGCCGCAGGCAAGTTAGGCAATTTGGCTCCGAAAGGAGGCACTTATCCCCAAGAAGCCAAACTCAAGAGCCCACTTGGCAGGTGTCATTTTGTAGGGCGCGTTTGGGCCTCCAATGGCAGCCAGGTTTGGAGGAGGGGGCAGCTTTGGTCTGGGAGAAATCCTCGTCCTTATGGAATTTTTGGAGGCAAAAGCCCTGCATGGGCCGCCGGCAAGTTGACTCCGAAAGGAGGCAATTTTCCCCAAGAAGCCAAACTCAAGAGCCCACTTGGCAGGTGTCATTTTGTAGGGCGCGTTTGGGCCTCCGATGGCAGCCAGGTTTGGAGGAGGGGGCAGCTTTGGTCTGGGAGAAATCCTCGTCCTTATGGAATTTTTGTAGGCAAAACCCCTGCATGAGCCGCAGGCAAGTTGACTCCGAACGGAGGCACTTTTCCCCAGAAAGCCAAACTCAAGAGCCCACTTGGCAGATGTCATTTTGTAGGGCGCGTTTGGGCTTCCGATGGCAGCCAGGTTTGGAGGAGGGGGCAACTTTGGTCTGGGAGGAATCCTCGTCCTTATGGAATTTTTGTAGCAAAAGCCCGGGACGGGACGCAGGCAAGTTGGTTTTGAAAGGAGTCACTTTTCCCCAAGAAGCCAAACTCAAGAGCCCACTTGGCAGGTGTCATTTTGTAGGGCGCGTTTGGGCCTCCAATGTCAGCCAGGTTTGGAGGAGGGGGCAGCTTTGGTCTGGGAGAAATCCTCGTCCTTATGGAATTTTTGGAGGCAAAAGCCCTGCATGGGCCGCCGGCAAGTTGACTCCGAAAGGAGGCAATTTTCCCCAAGAAGCCAAACTCAAGAGCCCACTTGGCAGGTGTCATTTTGTAGGGCGCGTTTGGGCCTCCGATGGCAGCCAGGTTTGGAGGAGGGGGCAGCTTTGGTCTGGGAGAAATCCTCGTCCTTATGGAATTTTTGTAGGCAAAACCCCTGCATGAGCCGCAGGCAAGTTGACTCCGAACGGAGGCACTTTTCCCCAGAAAGCCAAACTCAAGAGCCCACTTGGCAGATGTCATTTTGTAGGGCGCGTTTGGGCTTCCGATGGCAGCCAGGTTTGGAGGAGGGGGCAACTTTGGTCTGGGAGGAATCCTCGTCCTTATGGAATTTTTGTAGCAAAAGCCCGGGACGGGACGCAGGCAAGTTGGTTTTGAAAGGAGTCACTTTTCCCCAAGAAGCCAAACTCAAGAGCCCACTTGGCAGGTGTCATTTTCTAGGGTGCGTTTGGGCCTCCGATGTCAGCCAGGTTTGGAGGAGGGGGCAGCTTTGGTCTGGGAGAAATCCTCATCCTTATGGAATTTTTGTAGTCTAAAGCCCAGCACGGGCCGCAGGCTAGTTAGGCAAGTTCGCTTTGAAAGGAGGCACTTTTCCGCAAGAAGCCAATCTCAAGAGCCCACTTGGCAGATGTCATTTTGTAGGGCGCGTTTGGGCCTCCGATGGCAGCCAGGTTTGGAGGAGGGGGCAGCTTTGGTCTGGGAGAAATCCTCGTCCTTATGGAATTTTTGTAGGCAAAAGCCCAGGACCGGCCGCAGGCAAGTTGGCTTTGAAAGGAGGCACTTCCACCCAAGAAGCCAAACTCAAGAGCCCACTTGGCAGGTGTCAGTTTGTAGGGCACGTTTGGGCCTCCGATGGCAGCCAGGTTTGGAGGAGGGGGCAGCTTTGGTCTGGGAGAAATCCTCGTCCTTCTGGAATTTTTGTAGGCAAAAGCCCTGCATGGGCCGCAGGCAAGTTGACTCCGAAAGGAGGCACTTTTCCCCAGGAAGCCAAACTCAAGAACCCTCAATGCAGGTGTCATTTTGTGGGGCGCGTTTGGGCCTCCGATGGCAGCCAGGTTTGGAGGAGGGGGCAGCTTTGGTCTGGGAGAAATCCTCGTCCTTCTGGAATTTTTGTAGGCAAAAGCCCAGGACGGGCCGCAGGCAAGTTAGGCAAGTTGGCTCCGAAAGGAGGCACTTTTCCCCAAGAAGCCAAACTCAAGAGCCCACTTGGCAGATGTCATTTTGTGGGGCGCATTTGGGCCTCTGATGGCAGCCAGGTTTGGAGGAGGGGGCAGCATTGGTCTGGGAGAAATCCTCGTCCTTATGGAATTTTTGTAGTCTAAAGCCCAGCACGGGCCGCAGGCTAGTTAGGCAAGTTGGCTTTGAAAGGAGGCACTTTCCCCCAAGAAGCCAAACTCAAGAGCCCACTTGGCAGGTGTCATTTTGTAGGGCGCGTTTGGTCCTCCAATGGCAGCCAGGTTTGGAGGAGGGGGCAGCTTTGGTCTGGGAGAAATCCTCGTCCTTATGGAATTTTTGTAGGCAAAAGCCCAGGACGGGCCGCAGGCAAGTTGGCTTTGAAAGGAGGTACTTCCAGCCAAGAAGCCAAACTCAAGAGCCCACTTGGCAGATGTCATTTTGTAGGGCACGTTTGGGCCTCCGATGGCAGCCAGGTTTGGAGGAGGGGGCAGCTTTGGTCTGGGAGAAATCCTCGTCCTTATGGAATTTTTGTAGCAAAAGCCCAGGACGGGACACAGGCAAGTTGGTTTTGAAAGGAGTCACTTTTCCCCAAGAAGCCAAACTCAAGAGCCCACTTGGCAGGTGTCATTTTGTAGGGCACGTTTGGGCCTCCGATGGCAGCCAGGTTTGGAGGAGGGGGCAGCTTTGGCCTGGGAGAAATCCTCGTCCTTATGGAATTTTTGGAGGCAAAAGCCCAGGACGGGCCGCAGGCAAGTTAGGCAAGTTGGCTCCGAAAGGAGGCACTTTTCCCCAAGAAGCCAAACTCAAGAACCCTCAATGCAGATGTCATTTTGTGGGGCGCGTTTGGGCCTCCGATGGCAGCCAGGTTTGGAGGAGGGGGCAGCTTTGGTCTGGGAGAAATCCTCGTCCTTCTGGAATTTTTGTAGCAAAAGCCCGGGACGGGACACAGGCAAGTTGGTTTTGAAAGGAGTCACTTTTCCCCAAGAAGCCAAACTCAAGAGCCCACTTGGCAGGTGTCATTTTGTAGGGCACGTTTCGGCCTCCGATGGCAGCCAGGTTTGGAGGAGGGGGCAGCTTTGGCCTGGGAGAAATCCTCGTCCTTATGGAATTTTTGTAGGCAAAAGCCCAGGACGGGCCGCAGGCAAGTTAGGCAAGTTGGCTCCGAAAGGAGGCACTTTTCCCCAAGAAGCCAAACTCAAGAACCCTCAATGCAGATGTCATTTTGTGGGGCGCGTTTGGGCCTCCGATGGCAGCCAGGTTTGGAGGAGGGGGCAGCTTTGGTCTGGGAGAAATCCTCGTCCTTATGGAATTTTTGTAGTCAAAAGCCCAGCACGGGCCGGAGGCTAGTTAGGCAAGTTGGCTTTGAAAGGAGGCACTTTTCCGCAAGAAGCCAAACTCAAGAGCCCACTTGGCAGGTGTCATTTTGTAGGGCGCGTTTGGGCCTCCGATGGCAGCCAGGTTTGGAGGAGGGGGCAGCTTTGGTCTGGGAGAAATCCTTGTCCTTATGGAATTTTTGTAGCAAAAGCCCAGGACGGGCCGCAGGCAAGTTGGCTTTGAAAGGAGGCACTTCCACCCAAGAAGCCAAACTCAAGAGCCCACTTGGCAGGTGTCATTTTGTAGGGCACGTTTGGGCCTCCGATGGCAGCCAGGTTTGGAGGAGGGGGCAGCTTTGGTCTGGGAGAAATCCTCGTCCTTCTGGAATTTTTGTAGGCAAAAGCCCTGCATGGGCCGCAGGCAAGTTGACTCCGAAAGGAGGCACTTTTCCCCAAGAAGCCAAACTCAAGAGCCCACTTGGCAGATGTCATTTTGTAGGGCGCGTTTGGGCCTCCGATGGCAGCCAGGTTTGGAGGAGGGGGCAGCTTTGGTCTGGGAGAAATCCTCGTCCTTATGGAATTTTTGTAGGCAAAAGCCCAGGACGGGCCGCAGGCAAGTTGGCTTTGAAAGGAGGCACTTCCACCCAAGAAGCCAAACTCAAGAGCCCACTTGGCAGGTGTCATTTTGTAGGGCACGTTTGGGCCTCCAATGGCAGCCTGGTTTGGAGGAGGGGGCAGCTTTGGTCTGGGAGAAATCCTCGTCCTTATGGAATTTTTGGAGGCAAAAGCCCTGCATGGGCCGCCGGCAAGTTGACTCCGAAAGGAGGCACTTTTCCCCAGGAAGCCAAACTCAAGAACCCTCAATGCAGGTGTCATTTTGTGGGGCGCGTTTGGGCCTCCGATGGCAGCCAGGTTTGGAGGAGGGGGCAGCTTTGGTCTGGGAGAAATCCCCGTCCTTCTGGAATTTTTGGAGGCAAAAGCCCAGCACGGGCCGCAGGCAAGTTAGGCAATTTGGCTCCGAAAGGAGGCACTTTTCCCCAAGAAGCCAAACTCAAGAGCCCACTTGGCAGGTGTCATTTTGTAGGGCGCGTTTGGGCCTCCGATGGCAGCCAGGTTTGGAGGAGGGGGCAGCTTTGGTCTGGGAGAAATCCTCGTCCTTATGGAATTTTTGTAGGCAAAAGCCCTGCATGGGCCGCCGGCAAGTTGACTCCGAAAGGAGGCACTTTTCCTCAAGAAGCCAAACTCAAGAGCCCACTTGGCAGGTGTCATTTTGTACGGCGCGTTTGGGCCTCCGATGGCAGCCAGGTTTGGAGGAGGCGGCAGCTTTGGTCTGGGAGGAATCCTCGTCCTTATGGAATTTTTGTAGCAAAAGCCCGGGACGGGACGCAGGCAAGTTGGTTTTGAAAGGAGTCACTTTTCCCCAAGAAGCCAAACTCAAGAGTCCTCAATGCAGATGTCATTTTGTATGGCGCTTTTGGGCCTCCGATGGCAGCCAGGTTTGGAGGAGGGGGCAGCTTTGGTCTGGGAGAAATCCTCGTCCTTCTGGAATTTTTGGAGGCAAAAGCCCAGGACGGGCCGCAGGCAAGTTAGGCAAGTTGGCTCCGAAAGGAGGCACTTTTCCCCAAGAAGCCAAACTCAAGAGCCCACTTGGCAGATGTCATTTTGTGGGGCGCATTTGGGCCTCTGATGGCAGCCAGGTTTGGAGGAGGGGGCAGCTTTGGTCTGGGAGAAATCCTCGTCCTTATGGAATTTTTGTAGTCTAAAGCCCAGCACGGGCCGCAGGCTAGTTAGGCAAGTTGGCTTTGAAAGGAGGCACTTTCCCCCAAGAAGCCAAACTCAAGAGCCCACTTGGCAGGTGTCATTTTGTAGGGCGCGTTTGGGCCTACGATGGCAGCCAGGTTTGGAGGAGGGGGCAGCTTTGGTCTGGGAGAAATCCTCGTCCTTATGGAATTTTTGTAGGCAAAAGCCCAGGACCGGCCGCAGGCAAGTTGGCTTTGAAAGGAGGTACTTCCACCCAAGCAGCCAAACTCAAGAGCCCACTTGGCAGGTGTCATTTTGTAGGGCACGTTTGGGCCTCCGATGGCAGCCAGGTTTGGAGGAGGGGGCAGCTTTGGTCTGGGAGAAATCCTCATCCTTATGGAATTTTTGTAGGCAAAAGCCCAGGACGGGCCGCAGGCAAGTTGGCTTTGAAAGGAGGTACTTCCACCCAAGAAGCCAAACTCAAGAGCCCACTTGGCAGATGTCATTTTGTAGGGCACGTTTGGGCCTCCGATGGCAGCCAGGTTTGGAGGAGGGGGCAGCTTTGGTCTGGGAGAAATCCTCGTCCTTCTGGAATTTTTGTAGCAAAAGCCCGGGACGGGACACAGGCAAGTTGGTTTTGAAAGGAGTCACTTTTCCGCAAGAAGCCAAACTCAAGAGCCCACTTGGCAGGTGTCATTTTGTAGGGCGCGTTTGGGCCTCCGATGGCAGCCAGGTTTGGAGGAGGGGGCAGCTGTGGTCTGGGAGAAATCCTCGTCCTTATGGAATTTTTGGAGGCAAAAGCCCAGGACGGGCCGCAGGCAAGTTAGGCAAGTTGGCTCCGAAAGGAGGCACTTTTCCCCAAGAAGCCAAACTCAAGAACCCTCAATGCAGATGTCATTTTGTGGGGCGCGTTTGGGCCTCCGATGGCAGCCAGGTTTGGAGGAGGGGGCAGCTTTGGTCTGGGAGAAATCCTCGTCCTTCTGGAATTTTTGTAGCAAAAGCCCGGGACGGGACACAGACAAGTTGGTTTTGAAAGGAGTCACTTTTCCCCAAGAAGCCAAACTCAAGAGCCCACTTGGCAGGTGTCATTTTGTAGGGCACGTTTGGGCCTCCGATGGCAGCCAGGTTTGGAGGAGGGGGTAGCTTTGGCCTGGGAGAAATCCTCGTCCTTCTGGAATTTTTGTAGGCAAAAGCCCAGGACGGGCCTCAGGCAAGTTAGGCAAGTTGGCTCCGAAAGGAGGCACTTTTCCCCAAGAAGCCAAACTCAAGAACCCTCAATGCAGATGTCATTTTGTGGGGCGCGTTTGGGCCTCCGATGGCAGCCAGGTTTGGAGGAGGGGGCAGCTTTGGTCTGGGAGAAATCCTCGTCCTTATGGAATTTTTGTCGGCAAAAGCCCAGCACGGGCCGGAGGCTAGTTAGGCAAGTTGGCTTTGAAAGGAGGCACTTTTCCGCAAGAAGCCAAACTCAAGAGCCCACTTGGCAGGTGTCATTTTGTAGGGCGCGTTTGGGCCTCCGATGGCAGCCAGGTTTGGAGGAGGGGGCAGCTTTGGTCTGGGAGAAATCCTTGTCCTTATGGAATTTTTGTAGCAAAAGCCCAGGACGGGCCGCAGGCAAGTTGGCTTTGAAAGGAGGCACTTCCACCCAAGAAGCCAAACTCAAGAGCCCACTTGGCAGGTGTCATTTTGTAGGGCACGTTTGGGCCTCCGATGGCAGCCAGGTTTGGAGGAGGGGGCAGCTTTGGTCTGGGAGAAATCCTCGTCCTTCTGGAATTTTTGTAGGCAAAAGCCCTGCATGGGCCGCCGGCAAGTTGACTCCGAAAGGAGTCACTTTTCCGCAAGAAGCCAAACTCAAGAGCCCACTTGGCAGGTGTCATTTTGTGGGGCGCGTTTGGGCCTCCGATGGCAGCCAGGTTTGGAGGAGGGGGCAGCTTTGGTCTGGGAGAAATCCTCGTCCTTATGGAATTTTTGGAGGCAAAAGCCCAGGACGGGCCGCAGGCAAGTTAGGCAATTTGGCTCCGAAAGGAGGCACTTTTCCGCAAGAAGCCAAACTCAAGAGCCCACTTGGCAGATGTCATTTTGTAGGGCGCGTTTGGGCCTCTGATGGCAGCCAGGTTTGGAGGAGGGGGCAGCTTTGGTCTGGGAGAAATCCTCGTCCTTATGGAATTTTTGTAGGCAAAAGCCCAGCACAGGCCGCAGGCTAGTTAGGCAAGTTGGCTCCGAAAGGAGGCACTTTTCCCCAAGAAGCCAAACTCAAGAGCCCACTTGGCAGGTGTCATTTTGTAGGGCGCGTTTGGGCCTCCGATGGCAGCCAGGTTTGGAGGAGGGGGCAGCTTTGGTCTGGGAGAAATCCTCGTCCTTATGGAATTTTTGTAGGCAAAAGCCCAGGACGGGCCGCAGTCTAGTTAGGCAAGTTGGCTCCGAAAGGAGGCACTTTTCCCCAAGAAGCCAAACTCAAGAGCCCACTTGGCAGGTGTCATTTTGTAGGGCGCGTTTGGGCCTCCGATGGCAGCCAGGTTTGGAGGAGGGGGCAGCTTTGGTCTGGGAGAAATCCTCGTCCTTCTGGAATTTTTGGAGGCAAAAGCCCTGCATGGGCCGCCGGCAAGTTGACTCCGAAAGGAGTCACTTTTCCCCAAGAAGCCAAACTCAAGAGCCCACTTGGCAGGTGTCATTTTGTAGGGCGCGTTTGGGCCTCCGATGGCAGCCAGGTTTGGAGGAGGGGGCAGCTTTGGTCTGGGAGAAATCCTCGTCCTTATGGAATTTTTGTAGGCAAAACCCCTGCATGAGCCGCAGGCAAGTTGACTCCGAAAGGAGGCACTTTTCCCCAGAAAGCCAAACTCAAGAGCCCACTTGGCAGATGTCATTTTGTAGGGCGCGTTTGGGCCTCCGATGGCAGCCAGGTTTGGAGGAGGGGGCAGCTTTGGTCTGGGAGGAATCCTCGTCCTTATGGAATTTTTGTAGCAAAAGCCCAGGACGGGACGCAGGCAAGTTGGTTTTGAAAGGAGTCACTTTTCCCCAAGATGCCAAACTCAAGAGCCGACTTGGCAGGTGTCATTTTGTAGGGCGCGTTTGGGCCTCCGATGGCAGCCAGGTTTGGAGGAGGGGGCAGCTTTGGTCTGGGAGAAATCCTCGTCCTTATGGAATTTTTGTAGGCAAAATCCCCACATGGGCCGCAGGCAAGTTAGGCAAGTTGACTCCGAAAGGAGGCACTTTTCCCCAAGAAGCCAAACTCAAGAACCCTCAAATGCAGATGTCATTTTGTGGGGCGCGTTTGGGCCTCCGATGGCAGCCAGGTTTGGAGGAGGGGGCAGCTTTGGTCTGGGAGAAATCCTCGTCCTTATCGAATTTTTGTAGGCAAAAGCCCAGCACGGGCCGCAGGCTAGTTAGGCAAGTTGGCTTTGAAATGAGGCACTTTTCCGCAAGAAGCCAAACTCAAGAGCCCACTTGGCAGATGTCATTTTGTAGGGCGCGTTTGGGCCTCCGATGGCAGCCAGGTTTGGAGGAGGGGGCAGCTTTGGTCTGGGAGAAATCCTCGTCCTTATGGAATTATTGGAGGCAAAAGCCCTGCATGGGCCGCCGGCAAGTTGACTCCGAAAGGAGGCACTTTTCCCCAAGAAGCCAAACTCAAGAGCCCACTTGGCAGGTGTCATTTTGTAGGGCACGTTTGGGCCTCCGATGGCAGCCAGGTTTGGAGGAGGGGGCAGCTTTGGCCTGGGAGAAATCCTCGTCCTTCTGGAATTTTTGTAGGCAAAAGCCCAGGACGGGCCGCAGGCAAGATAGGCAAGTTGGCTCCGAAAGGAGGCACTTTTCCCCAAGAAGCCAAACTCAAGAACCCTCAATGCAGATGTCATTTTGTGGGGCGCATTTGGGCCTCCGATGGCAGCCAGGTTTGGAGGAGGGGGCAGCTTTGGTCTGGGAGAAATCCTCGTCCTTATGGAATTTTTGTAGTCAAAAGCCCAGTACGGGCCGGAGGCTAGTTAGGCAAGTTGGCTTTGAAAGGAGGCACTTTTCCGCAAGAAGCCAAACTCAAGAGCCCACTTGGCAGGTGTCATTTTGTAGGGCGCGTTTGGGCCTCCGATGGCAGCCAGGTTTGGAGGAGGGGGCAGCTGTGGTCTGGGAGAAATCCTTGTCCTTATGGAATTTTTGTAGCAAAAGCCCAGGACGGGCCGCAGGCAAGTTGGCTTTGAAAGGAGGCACTTCCACCCAAGAAGCCAAACTCAAGAGCCCACTTGGCAGGTGTCATTTTGTAGGGCACGTTTGGGCCTCCGATGGCAGCCAGGTTTGGAGGAGGGGGCAGCTTTGGTCTGGGAGAAATCCTCGTCCTTCTGGAATTTTTGTAGGCAAAAGCCCTGCATGGGCCGCAGGCAAGTTGACTCCGAAAGGAGGCACTTTTCCCCAAGAAGCCAAACTCAAGAGCCCACTTGGCAGGTGACATTTTGTGGGGCGCGTTTGGGCCTCCGATGGCAGCCAGGTTTGGAGGAGGGGGCAGCTTTGGTCTGGGAGAAATCCTCGTCCTTATGGAATTTTTGGAGGCAAAAGCCCAGGACGGGCCGCAGGCAAGTTAGGCAATTTGGCTCCGAAAGGAGGCACTTTTCCCCAAGAAGCCAAACTCAAGAGCCCACTTGGCAGATGTCATTTTGTAGGGCGCGTTTGGGCCTCTGATGGCAGCCAGGTTTGGAGGAGGGGGCAGCTTTGGTCTGGGAGAAATCCTCGTCCTTATGGAATTTTTGTAGGCAAAAGCCCAGCACAGGCCGCAGGCTAGTTAGGCAAGTTGGCTCCGAAAGGAGGCACTTTTCCCCAAGAAGCCAAACTCAAGAGCCCACTTGGCAGGTGTCATTTTGTAGGGCGCGTTTGGGCCTCCGATGGCAGCCAGGTTTGGAGGAGGGGGCAGCTTTGGTCTGGGAGAAATCCTCGTCCTTATGGAATTATTGGAGGCAAAAGCCCTGCATGGGCCGCCGGCAAGTTGACTCCGAAAGGAGGCACTTTTCCCCAAGAAGCCAAACTCAAGAGCCCACTTGGCAGATGTCATTTTGTAGGGCGCGTTTGGGCCTCCGATGGCAGCCAGGTTTGGCGGAGGGGGCAGCTTTCGTCTGGGAGGAATCCTCGTCCTTATGGAATTTTTGTAGCAATCGTCCGGGACGGGACGCAGGCAAGTTGGTTTTGAAAAGAGTCACTTTTCCCCAAGAAGCCAAACTCAAGAGCCCATTTGGCAGATGTCATTTTGTAGGGCGCGTTTGGGCCTCCGATGGCAGCCAGGTTTGGAGGAGGGAGCAGCTTTGGTCTGGGAGAAATCCTTGTCCTTCTGGAATTTTTGTAGGCAAAAGCCCAGCACGGGCCGCAGGCAAGTTAGGCAAGTTGGCTTTGAAAGGAGGCACTTTTCCCCAAGAAGCCAAACTCAAGAGCCCACTTGGCAGGTGTCATTTTGTAGGGCGCGTTTGGGCCTCCGATGGCAGCCAGGTTTGGAGGAGGGGGCAGCTTTGGTCTGGGAGAAATCCTCGTCCTTATGGAATTTTTGGAGGCAAAAGCCCAGCACAGGCCGCAGGCAAGTTGACTCCGAAAGGAGGCACTTTTCCCCAAGAAGCCAAACTCAAGAGCCCACTTGGCAGATGTCATTTTGTAGGGCGCGTTTGGGCCTCCGATGGCAGCCAGGTTTGGAGGAGGGGGCAGCTTTGGTCTGGGAGAAATCCTCGTCCTTATGGAATTTTTGTAGGCAAAACCCCTGCATGAGCCGCAGGCAAGTTGACTCCGAAAGGAGGCACTTTTCCCCAGAAAGCCAAACTCAAGAGCCCACTTGGCAGATGTCATTTTGTAGGGCGCGTTTGGGCCTCCGATGGCAGCCAGGTTTGGAGGAGGGGGCAGCTTTGGTCTGGGAGAAATCCTCGTCCTTATGGAATTTTTGTAGGCAAAAACCCCACATGGGCCGCAGGCAAGTTAGGCAAGTTGACTCCGAAAGGAGGCACTTTTCCCCAAGAAGCCAAACTCAAGAACCCTCAAATGCAGATGTCATTTTGTGGGGCGCGTTTGGGCCTCCGATGGCAGCCAGGTTTGGAGGAGGGGGCAGCTTTGGTCTGGGAGAAATCCTCGTCCTTATGGAATTTTTGTAGTCTAAAGCCCAGCACGGGCCGCAGGCTAGTTAGGCAAGTTGGCTTTGAAAGGAGGCACTTTTCCGCAAGAAGCCAAACTCAAGAGCCCACTTGGCAGATGTCATTTTGTAGGGCGCGTTTGGGCCTCCGATGGCAGCCAGGTTTGGAGGAGGGGGCAGCTTTGGTCTGGGAGAAATCCTTGTCCTTATGGAATTTTTGTAGGCAAAAGCCCAGGACGGGCCGCAGGCAAGTTGGCTTTGAAAGGAGGTACTTCCACCCAAGAAGCCAAACTCAAGAGCCCACTTGGCAGATGTCATTTTGTAGGGCACGTTTCGGCCTCCGATGGCAGCCAGGTTTGGAGGAGGGGGCAGCTTTGGTCTGGGAGAAATCCTCGTCCTTATGGAATTTTTGTAGGCAAAAACCCCGCATGGGCCGCAGGCAAGTTAGGCAAGTTGCTTTGAAAGGAGGCACTTTCCCCCAAGAAGCCAAACTCAAGAACCCACAATGCAGATGTCATTTTGTAGGGCGCGTTTGGGCCTCCGATGGCAGCCAGGTTTGGAGGAGGGGGCAGCTTTGGTCTGGGAGAAATCCTCGTCCTTATGGAATTTTTGTAGCAAAAGACCAGGATGGGCCGCAGGCAAGTTAGGCAAGTTGGCTCCGAAAGGAGGCACTTTTCCCCAAGAAGCCAAACTCAAGAGCCCTCAATGCAGATGTCATTTTGTGGGGCGCGTTTGGGCCTCCGATGGCAGCCAGGTTTGGAGGAGGGGGCAGCTTTGGTCTGGGAGAAATCCTCGTCCTTATGGAATTTTTGTAGTCTAAAGCCCAGCACGGGCTGCAGGCAAGTTGGATTTGAAAGGAGGCACTTTTCCCCAAGAAGCCAAATTCAAGAACCCACAATGCAGATGTCATTTTGTAGGGCGCGTTTGGGCCACCGATGGCAGCTAGGTTTGGAGGAGGGGGCAGCTTTGGTCTGGGAGAAATCCTCGTCCTTATGGAATTTTTGTAGGCAAAAGCCCAGAATGGGCTGCAGGCTAGTTAGGCAAGTTGGCTTTGAAAGGAGGCACTTTTCCGCAAGAAGCCAAACTCAAGAGCCCACTTGGCAGATGTCATTTTGTAGGGCGCGTTTGGGCCTCCGATGGCAGCCAGGTTTGGAGGAGGGGGCAGCTTTGGTCTGGGAGAAATCCTCGTCCTTATGGAATTTTTGTAGGCAAAAGCCCAGGACGGGCCGCAGGCAAGTTGGCTTTGAAAGGAGGCACTTCCACCCAAGAAGCCAAACTCAAGAGCCCACTTGGCAGGTGTCATTTTGTAGGGTACGTTTGGGCCTCCAATGGCAGCCAGGTTTGGAGGAGGGGGCAGCTTTGGTCTGGGAGAAATCCTCGTCCTTATGGAATTTTTGGAGGCAAACGCCCTGCATGGGCCGCAGGCAAGTTGACTCCGAAAGGAGGCACTTTTCCCCAAGAAGCCAAACTCAAGAGCCCACTTGGCAGATGTCATTTTGTAGGGCGCGTTTGGGCCTCTGATGGCAGCCAGGTTTGGAGGAGGGGGCAGCTTTGGTCTGGGAGAAATCCTCGTCCTTATGGAATTTTTGTAGGCAAAAGCCCAGCACGGGCCGCAGGCTAGTTAGGCAAGTTGGCTCCGAAAGGAGGCACTTTTCCCCAAGAAGCCAAACTCAAGAGCCCACTTGTCAGGTGTCATTTTGTAGGGCGCGTTTGGGCCTCCGATGGCAGCCAGGTTTGGAGGAGGGGGCAGCTTTGGTCTGGGAGAAATCCTCGTCCTTATGGAATTTTTGGAGGCAAAAGCCCTGCATGGGCCGCCGGCAAGTTGACTCCGAAAGGAGGCACTTTTCCCCAAGAAGCCAAACTCAAGAGCCCGCAATGCAGATGTCATTTTGTAGGGCGCGTTTGGGCCTCTGATGGCAGCCAGGTTTGGAGGAGGGGGCAGCTTTGGTCTGGGAGGAATCCTCGTCCTTATGGAATTTTTGTAGCAAAAGCCCGGGACGGGACGCAGGCAAGTTGGTTTTGAAAGGAGTCACTTTTCCCCAAGAAGCCAAACTCAAGAGCCCACTTGGCAGGTGTCATTTTCTAGGGCGCGTTTGGGCCTCCGATGTCAGCCAGGTTTGGAGGAGGGGGCAGCTTTGGTCTGGGAGAAATCCTCGTCCTTATGGAATTTTTGTAGGCAAAAACCCCGCATGGGCCGCAGGCAAGTTAGGCAAGTTGACTGCGAAAGGAGGCACTTTTCCCCAAGAAGCCAAACTCAAGAACCCTCAATGCAGATGTCATTTTGTGGGGCGCGTTTGGGCCTCCGATGGCAGCCAGGTTTGGAGGAGGGGGCAGCTTTGGTCTGGGAGAAATCCTCGTCCTTATGGAATTTTTGTAGTCTAAAGCCCAGCACGGGCCGCAGGCTAGTTAGGCAAGTTGGCTTTGAAAGGAGGCACTTTTCCGCAAGAAGCCAAACTCAAGAGCCCACTTGGCAGATGTCATTTTGTAGGGCGCGTTTGGGCCTCCGATGGCAGCCAGGTTTGTAGGAGGGGGCAGCTTTGGTCTGGGAGAAATCCTCGTCCTTATGGAATTTTTGGAGACAAAAGCCCAGGACGGGCCGCAGGCAAGTTGGCTTTGAAAGGAGGCACTTTTCCCCAAGAAGCCAAACTCAAGAGCCCACTTGGCAGGTGTCATTTTCTAGGGCACGTTTGGGCCTCCGATGGCAGCCAGGTTTGGAGGAGGGGGCAGCTTTGGTCTGGGAGAAATCCTCGTCCTTCTGGAATTTTTGTAGGCAAATGCCCTGCATGGGCCGCAGGCAAGTTGACTCCGAAAGGAGGCACTTTTCCCCAGGAAGCCAAACTCAAGAGCCCACTTGGCAGATGTCATTTTCTAGGGCGCGTTTGGGCCTCCAATGGCAGCCAGGTTTGGAGGAGGGGGCAGCTTTGGTCTGGGAGGAATCCTCGTCCTTATGGAATTTTTGTAGCAAAAGCCCGGGACGGGACGTAGGCAAGTTGGTTCTGAAAGGAGTCACTTTTCCCCAAGAAGCCAAACTCAAGAGCCCACTTGGCAGGTGTCATTTTGTAGGGCGCGTTTGGGCCTCCGATGGCAGCCAGGTTTGGAGGAGGGGGCAGCTTTGGTCTGGGAGAAATTCTTGTCCTTCTGGAATTTTTGGAGGCAAAAGCCCAGGACAGTCCGCAGGCAAGTTAGGCAAGTTGGCTATGAAAGGAGGCACTTTATCCCAAGAAGCCAAACTCAAGAACCCACAATGCAGATGTCATTTTGTAGGGCGCGTTTGGGCCTCCGATGGCAGCCAGGTTTGGAGGAGGGGGCAGCTTTGGTCTGGGAGAAATCCTCGTCCTTATAGAATTTTTGTAGGCAAAAGCCCAGGACGGGCCGCAGGCTAGTTAGGCAAGTTGGCTCCGAAAGGAGGCACTTTTCCCCAAGAAGCCAAACTCAAGAGCCCACTTGGCAGGTGTCATTTTGTAGGGCGCGTTTGGGCCTCCGATGGCAGCCAGGTTTGGAGGAGGGGGCAGCTTTGGTCTGGGAGAAATCCTCGTCCTTATGGAATTTTTGGAGGCAAAAGCCCTGCATGGGCCGCCGGCAAGTTGACTCCGAAAGGAGGCACTTTTCCCCAAGAAGCCAAACTCAAGAGCCCGCTTGGCAGATGTCATTTTGTAGGGCGCGTTTGGGCCTCCGATGGCAGCCAGGTTTGGCGGAGGGGGCAGCTTTGGTCTGGGAGGAATCCTCGTCCTTATGGAATTTTTGTAGCAATAGTCCGGGACGGGATGCAGGCAAGTTGGTTTTGAAAGGAGTCACATTTACCCAAGAAGCCAAACTCAAGAGCCCACTTGGCAGATGTCATTTTGTAGGGCGCGTTTGGGCCTCCGATGGCAGCCAGGTTTGGAGGAGGGGGCAGCTTTGGTCTGGGAGAAATCCTTGTCCTTATGGAATTTTTGTAGGCAAAAGCCCAGGACGGGCCGCAGGCAAGTTAGGCAAGTTGGCTATGAAAGGAGGCACTTTTCCCCAAGAAGCCAAATTCAAGAACCCACTTGGCAGGTGTCATTTTGTAGGGCGCGTTTGGGCCTCCGATGGCAGCCAGGTTTGGAGGAGGGGGCAGCTTTGGTCTGGGAGAAATCCTCGTCCTTATGGAATTTTTGTACTCAAAAGCCCAGGACGGGCCGCAGGCAAGTTAGGCAAGTTGGCTCCGAAAGGAGGCACTTTTCCCCAAGAAGCCAAACTCAAGAACCCACAATGCAGATGTCATTTTCTAGGGCGCGTTTGGGCCTCCGATGGCAGCCAGGTTTGGAGGAGGGGGCAGCTTTGGTCTGGGAGAAATCCTCGTCCTTCTGGAATTTTTGTAGGCAAAAGCCCAGGACGGACCGCAGGCAAGTTGGCTCCGAAAGGAGGCACTTTTCCCCAAGAAGCCAAACTCAAGAGCCCACTTGGCAGATGTCATTTTGTAGGGCGCGTTTGGGCCTCCGATGGCAGCCAGGTTTGGAGGAGGGGGCAGCTTTGGTCTGGGAGGAATCCTCGTCCTTATGGAATTTTTGTAGCAAAAGCCCGGGACGGGACACAGGCAAGTTGGTTTTGAAAGGAGTCACTTTTCCCCAAGAAGCCAAACTCAAGAGCCCACTTGGCAGATGTCATTTTGTAGGGCACGTTTGGGCCTCCGATGGCAGCCAGGTTTGGCGGAGGGGGCAGCTTTGGTCTGGGAGGAATCCTCGTCCTTATGGAATTTTTGTAGCAATAGTCCGGGACGGGATGCAGGCAAGTTGGTTTTGAAAGGAGTCACTTTTCCCCAAGAAGCCAAACTCAAGAGCCCACTTGGCAGATGTCATTTTGTAGGGCGCGTTTGGGCCTCCGATGGCAGCCAGGTTTGGAGGAGGGGGCAGCTTTGGTCTGGGAGAAATCCTCGTCCTTATGGAATTTTTGTACTCAAAAGCCCAGGACGGGCCGCAGGCAAGTTAGGCAAGTTGGCTCCGAAAGGAGGCACTTTTCCCCAAGAAGCCAAACTCAAGAACCCACAATGCAGATGTCATTTTCTAGGGCGCATTTGGGCCTCCGATGGCAGCCAGGTTTGGAGGAGGGGGCAGCTTTGGTCTGGGAGAAATCCTCGTCCTTCTGGAATTTTTGTAGGCAAAAGCCCAGGACGGGCCGCAGGCAAGTTGCCTTTGAAAGGAGGCACTTTCACCCAAGAAGCCAAACTCAAGAGCCCACTTGGCAGATGTCATTTTGTAGGGCACGTTTGGGCCTCCGATGGCAGCCAGGTTTGGAGGAGGGGGCAACTTTGTTCTGGGAGAAATCCTCGTCCTTATGGAATTTTTGTAGACTAAAGCGCAGCACGGGCCGCAGGCAAGTTGGCTTTGAAAGGAGGCACTTTCCCCAAAGAAGCCAAACTCAAGAGCCCACTTGGCAGATGTCATTTTTTAGGGCACGTTTGGGCCACCGATGGCAGCCAGGTTTGGAGGAGGGGGCAGCTTTGGTCTGGGAGAAATCCTCGTCCTTATGGAATTTTGGTAGGCAAAAGCCCAGGATGGGCCGCAGGCTAGTTAGGCAAGTTGGCTTTGAAAGGAGGCACTTTTCCCCAAGAAGCCAAACTCAAGAACCCACTTGGCAGATGTCATTTTGTAGGGCGCGTTTGGGCCTCCGATGGCAGCCAGGTTTGGAGGAGGGGGCAGCTTTGGTCTGGGAGAAATCCTCGTCCTTATGGAATTTTTGTAGGCAAAAGCGCTGCATGGGCCGCCGGCAAGTTGGCTTTGAAAGGAGGCACTTTTCCCCAAAGAAGCCAAACTCAAGAGCCCACTTGGCAGATGTCATTTTGTAGGGCGCGTTTGGGCCTCCGATGGCAGCCAGGTTTGGAGGAGGGGGCAGCTTTGGTCTGGGAGAAATCCTCGTCCTTATGGAATTTTTGTACTCAAAAGCCCAGGACGGGCCGCAGGCTAGTTGGCTTTGAAAGGAGGCACTTTTCCCCAAGAAGCCAAACTCAAGAGCCCACTTGGCAGGTGTCATTTTGTAGGGCGCGTTTGGGCCTCCGATGGCAGCCAGGTTTGGAGGAGGGGGCAGCTTTGGTCTGGGAGAAATCCTCGTCCTTATGGAATTTTTGGAGACAAAAGCCCAGGACGGGCCGCAGGCAAGTTGGCTTTGAAAGGAGGCACTTTTCCCCAAGAAGCCAAACTCAAGAGCCCACTTGGCAGGTGTCATTTTCTAGGGCACGTTTGGGCCTCCGATGGCAGCCAGGTTTGGAGGAGGGGGCAGCTTTGGTCTGGGAGAAATCCTCGTCCTTCTGGAATTTTTGTAGGCAAATGCCCTGCATGGGCCGCAGGCAAGTTGACTCCGAAAGGAGGCACTTTTCCCCAGGAAGCCAAACTCAAGAGCCCACTTGGCAGATGTCATTTTGTAGGGCGCGTTTGGGCCTCCAATGGCAGCCAGGTTTGGAGGAGGGGGCAGCTTTGGTCTGGGAGGAATCCTCGTCCTTATGGAATTTTTGTAGCAAAAGCCCGGGACGGGACGTAGGCAAGTTGGTTCTGAAAGGAGTCACTTTTCCCCAAGAAGCCAAACTCAAGAGCCCACTTGGCAGGTGTCATTTTGTAGGGCGCGTTTGGGCCTCCGATGGCAGCCAGGTTTGGAGGAGGGGGCAGCTTTGGTCTGGGAGAAATTCTTGTCCTTCTGGAATTTTTGGAGGCAAAAGCCCAGGACGGTCCGCAGGCAAGTTAGGCAAGTTGGCTATGAAAGGAGGCACTTTATCCCAAGAAGCCAAACTCAAGAACCCACAATGCAGATGTCATTTTGTAGGGCGCGTTTGGGCCTCCGATGGCAGCCAGGTTTGGAGGAGGGGGCAGCTTTGGTCTGGGAGAAATCCTCGTCCTTATGGAATTTTTGTAGGCAAAAGCCCAGGACGGGCCGCAGGCTAGTTAGGCAAGTTGGCTCCGAAAGGAGGCACTTTTCCCCAAGAAGCCAAACTCAAGAGCCCACTTGGCAGGTGTCATTTTGTAGGGCGCGTTTGGGCCTCCGATGGCAGCCAGGTTTGGAGGAGGGGGCAGCTTTGGTCTGGGAGAAATCCTCGTCCTTATGGAATTTTTGTAGGCAAAAGCCCTGCATGGGCCGCCGGCAAGTTGACTCCGAAAGGAGGCACTTTTCCCCAAGAAGCCAAACTCAAGAGCCCGCTTGGCAGATGTCATTTTGTAGGGCGCGTTTGGGCCTCCGATGGCAGCCAGGTTTGGCGGAGGGGGCAGCTTTGGTCTGGGAGGAATCCTCGTCCTTATGGAATTTTTGTAGCAATAGTCCGGGACGGGATGCAGGCAAGTTGGTTTTGAAAGGAGTCACATTTACCCAAGAAGCCAAACTCAAGAGCCCACTTGGCAGATGTCATTTTGTAGGGCGCGTTTGGGCCTCCGATGGCAGCCAGGTTTGGAGGAGGGGGCAGCTTTGGTCTGGGAGAAATCCTTGTCCTTATGGAATTTTTGTAGGCAAAAGCCCAGGACGGGCCGCAGGCAAGTTAGGCAAGTTGGCTATGAAAGGAGGCACTTTTCCCCAAGAAGCCAAATTCAAGAACCCACTTGGCAGGTGTCATTTTGTAGGGCGCGTTTGGGCCTCCGATGGCAGCCAGGTTTGGAGGAGGGGGCAGCTTTGGTCTGGGAGAAATCCTCGTCCTTCTGGAATTTTTGTACTCAAAAGCCCAGGACGGGCCGCAGGCAAGTTAGGCAAGTTGGCTCCGAAAGGAGGCACTTTTCCCCAAGAAGCCAAACTCAAGAACCCACAATGCAGATGTCATTTTCTAGGGCGCGTTTGGGCCTCCGATGGCAGCCAGGTTTGGAGGAGGGGGCAGCTTTGGTCTGGGAGAAATCCTCGTCCTTCTGGAATTTTTGTAGGCAAAAGCCCAGGACGGACCGCAGGCAAGTTGGCTCCGAAAGGAGGCACTTTTCCCCAAGAAGCCAAACTCAAGAGCCCACTTGGCAGATGTCATTTTGTAGGGCGCGTTTGGGCCTCCGATGGCAGCCAGGTTTGGAGGAGGGGGCAGCTTTGGTCTGGGAGGAATCCTCGTCCTTATGGAATTTTTGTAGCAAAAGCCCGGGACGGGACACAGGCAAGTTGGTTTTGAAAGGAGTCACTTTTCCCCAAGAAGCCAAACTCAAGAGCCCACTTGGCAGATGTCATTTTGTAGGGCACGTTTGGGCCTCCGATGGCAGCCAGGTTTGGCGGAGGGGGCAGCTTTGGTCTGGGAGGAATCCTCGTCCTTATGGAATTTTTGTAGCAATAGTCCGGGACGGGATGCAGGCAAGTTGGTTTTGAAAGGAGTCACTTTTCCCCAAGAAGCCAAACTCAAGAGCCCACTTGGCAGATGTCATTTTGTAGGGCGCGTTTGGGCCTCCAATGGCAGCCAGGTTTGGAGGAGGGGGCAGCTTTGGTCTGGGAGAAATCCTTGTCCATATGGAATTTTGGTAGGCAAAAGCCCAGGACGGGCCGCAGGCAAGTTAGGCAAGTTGGCTATGAAAGGAGGCACTTTTCCGCAAGAAGCCAAATTCAAGAACCCACAATGCAGATGTCATTTTGTAGGGCGCGTTTGGGCCTCCGATGGCAGCCAGGTTTGGAGGAGGGGGCAGCTTTGGTCTGGGAGAAATCCTCGTCCTTATGGAATTTTTGTACTCAAAAGCCCAGGACGGGCCGCAGGCAAGTTAGGCAAGTTGGCTCCGAAAGGAGGCACTTTTCCCCAAGAAGCCAAACTCAAGAACCCACAATGCAGATGTCATTTTCTAGGGCGCATTTGGGCCTCCGATGGCAGCCAGGTTTGGAGGAGGGGGCAGCTTTGGTCTGGGAGAAATCCTCGTCCTTATGGAATTTTTGTAGACTAAAGCGCAGCACGGGCCGCAGGCAAGTTGGCTTTGAAAGGAGGCACTTTCCCCAAAGAAGCCAAACTCAAGAGCCCACTTGGCAGATGTCATTTTGTAGGGCACGTTTGGGCCACCGATGGCAGCCAGGTTTGGAGGAGGGGGCAGCTTTGGTCTGGGAGAAACCCTCGTCCTTATGGAATTTTGGTAGGCAAAAGCCCAGGATGGGCCGCAGGCTAGTTAGGCAAGTTGGCTTTGAAAGGAGGCACTTTTCCCCAAGAAGCCAAACTCAAGAACCCACAATGCAGATGTCATTTTGTAGGGCGCGTTTGGGCCTCCGATGGCAGCCAGGTTTGGAGGAGGGGGCAGCTTTGGTCTGGGAGAAATCCTCGTCCTTATGGAATTTTTGTAGGCAAAAGCGCTGCATGGGCCGCCGGCAAGTTGGCTTTGAAAGGAGGCACTTTTCCCCAAAGAAGCCAAACTCAAGAGCCCACTTGGCAGATGTCATTTTGTAGGGCGCGTTTGGGCCTCCGATGGCAGCCAGGTTTGGAGGAGGGGGCAGCTTTGGTCTGGGAGAAATCCTCGTCCTTATGGAATTTTTGTAGGCAAAAGCCCAGGACGGGCCGCAGGCTAGTTGGCTTTGAAAGGAGGCACTTTTCCCCAAGAAGCCAAACTCAAGAGTCCACTTGGCAGGTGTCATTTTGTAGGGCGCGTTTGGGCCTCCGATGGCAGCCAGGTTTGGAGGAGGGGGCAGCTTTGGTCCGGGAGAAATCCTCGTCCTTATGGAATTTTTGGAGTTAAAAACCCTGCATTGGCCGCAGGCAAGTTGACTCCGAAAGGAGGCACTTTTCCCCAAGAAGCCAAACTGAAGAGCCCACTTGGCAGATGTCATTTTGTAGGGCGCGTTTGGGCCTCCGATGGCAGCCAGGTTTGGAGGAGGGGGCAGCTTTGGTCTGGGAGAAATCCTCGTCCTTATGGAATTTTTGGAGGCAAAAGCCCAGGACGGGCCGCGGGCAAGTTAGGCAAGTTGGCTTTGAAATGGCTCAATTTTCCCCAAGAAGCCAAACTCAAGAACCCTCAATGCAGATGTCATTTTGTAGGGTGCGTTTGGGCCTCCGATGGCAGCCAGGTTTCGAGGAGGGGGCAGCTTTGTTCTGGGAGAAATCCTCGTCCTTATGGAATTTTTGTAGGCAAAAGCCCAGGACGGGCCGCAGGCAAGTTCACTCCGAATGGTGGCACTTTTCCCCAAGAAGCCAAACTCAAGAGCCCACTTGGGAGGTGTCATTTTGTCGGGCGCGCTTGGGCCTCCGATGGCAGCCAGGTTTGGAGGAGGGGGCAGCTTTGGTCTGGGAGAAATCCTCGTCCTTATGGAATTTTTGTAGGCTAAAGCCCCGGACGGGCCGAAGGCAAGTTGGCTTCGAAAGGAGGCACTTTTCCCCAAGAAGCCAAACTCAGGAAGCCTCAATGCAGATGTCATTTTGTGGGGCGCGTTTGGGCCTCCGATGGCAGCCAGGTTTGGAGGAGGGGGCAGCTTTGGTCTGGGAGAAATCCTCGTCCTTATGGAATTTTTGTACGCAAAAGCCCTGCATGTGCCGCAGCCAAGTTGACTCCGAAAGGAGGCACTTTTCCCCAAGAAGCCAAATTCAAGAGCCCACTTGGCAGGTGTCATTTTGTAGGGCGCGTTTGGGCCTCCGATGGCAGCCAGGTTTTGAGGAGGGGGCAGCTTTGGTCGGGGAGAAATCCTCGTCCTTATGGAATTTTTGTAGGCAAAAGCCCGGGACGGGATGCAGGCAAGTTGGCTTTGAAAGGAGTCACTTTTCCCCAGAAAGCCAAACTCAAGAGCCCACTTGGCTTGTGTCATTTTGTACGGCGCGTTTGGGCCTCCGATGGCAGCCAGGTTTGGAGGAGGGGGCAGCTTTGGTCTGGGAGAAATCCTCGTCCTTATGGAATTTTTGTAGGCAAAAGCCCAGCACGGGCCGCAGGCTAGTTAGGCAAGTTGGCTTTGAAAGGAGGCACTTTCCCCCAAGAAGCCAAACTCAAGAGCCCACTTGGCAGATGTCATTTTGTAGGGCGCGTTTGGGCCTCCAATGGCAGCCAGGTTTGGAGGAGGGGGCAGCTTTGGTCTGGGAGAAATCCTCGTCCTTATGGAATTTTTGTAGGCAAAAGCCCAGGACGGGCCGCAGGCAAGTTGGCTTTGAAAGGAGGTACTTCCACCCAAGAAGCCAAACTCAAGAGCCCACAATGCAGATGTCATTTTGTAGGGCACGTTTGGGCCTCCGATGGCAGCCAGGTTTGGAGGAGGGGGCAGCTTTGGTCTGGGAGAAATCCTCGTCCTTCTGGAATTTTTGTAGGCAAAAGCCCTGCATGGGCCGCAGGCAAGTTGACTCCGAAAGGAGGCACTTTTCCCCAGGAAGCCAAACTCAAGAGCCCACTTGGCAGATGTCATTTTGTAGGGCGCGTTTGGGCCTCCGATGGCAGCCAGGTTTGGAGGAGGGGGCAGCTTTGGTCTGGGAGGAATCCTCGTCCTTATGGAATTTTTGTAGCAAAAGCCTGGGACGGGACGCAGGCAAGTTGGTTTTGAAAGGAGTCACTTTTCCCCAAGAAACCAAACTCAAGAGACCACTTGGCAGGTGTCATTTTGTAGGGCGCGTTTGGGCCTCCGATGGCAGCCAGGTTTGGAGGAGGGGGCAGCTTTGGTCTGGGAGAAATCCTCGTCCTTATGGAATTTTTGTAGGCAAAAACCCCGCATGGGCCGCAGGCAAGTTATGCAAGTTGGCTTTGAAAGGAGGCACTTTTCCCCAAGAAGCCAAACTCAAGAACCCACAATGCAGATGTCATTTTGTGGGGCGCGTTTGGGCCTCCGATGGCAGCCAGGTTTGGAGGAGGGGGCAGCTTTGGTCTGGGAGAAATCCTCGTCCTTATGGAATTTTTGTAGTCTAAAGCCCAGGACGGGCTGCAGGCAAGTTGGCTTTGAAAGGAGTCACTTTCCCCCAAGAAGCCAAACTCAGGAGCCCACTTGGCATATGTCATTTTGTAGGGCGCGTTTGGGCCCCCGATGGCAGCCAGGTTTGGAGGAGGGGGCAGCTTTGGTCTGGGAGAAATCCTCGTCCTTATGGAATTTTTGTAGGCAAAAGCCCAGAATGGGCCGCAGGCTAGTTAGGCAAGTTGGCTTTGAAAGGAGGCACTTTTCCGCAAGAAGCCAAACTCAAGAGCCCACTTGGCAGATGTCATTTTGTAGGGCACGTTTGGGCCTCCGATGGCAGCCAGGTTTGGAGGAGGGGGCAGCTTTGGTCTGGGAGAAATCCTCGTCCTTATGGAATTTTTGTAGGCAAAAGCCCTGCATGGGCCGCCGGCAAGTTGACTCCGAAAGGAGGCACTTTTCCCCAAGAAGCCAAACTCAAGAGCCCACTTGGCAGATGTCATTTTGTAGGGCGCGTTTGGGCCTCCGATGGCAGCCAGGTTTGGAGGAGGGGGCAGCTTTGGTCTGGGAGAAATCCTCGTCCTTATGGAATTTTTGTAGGCACAAGCCCAGGACGGGCCGCAGGTAAGTTGGCTTTGAAAGGAGGCACTTTCCCCCAAGAAGCCAAACTCAAGAGCCCACTTGGCAGGTGTCATTTTGTAGGGCGCGTTTGGGCCTCCGATGGCAGCCAGGTTTGGAGGAGGGGGCAGCTTTGGTCTGGGAGAAATCCTCGTCCTTATGGAATTTTTGGAGGCAAAAGCCCAGGACGGGCCGCAGGCAAGTTGACTCCGAAAGGAGGCACTTTTCCCCAGGAAGCCAAACTCAAGAGCCCACTTGGCAGATGTCATTTTGTAGGGCGCGTTTGGGCCTCCGATGGCAGCCAGGTTTGGAGGAGGGGGCAGCTTTGGTCTGGGAGGAATCCTCGTCCTTATGGAATTTTTGTAGCAAAAGCCCGGGACGGGACACAGGCAAGTTGGTTTTGAAAGGAGTCACTTTTCCCCAAGAAGCCAAACTCAAGAGCCCACTTGGCAGGTGTCATTTTGTAGGGCACGTTTGGGCCTCCGATGGCAGCCAGGTTTTGAGTAGGGGGCAGCTTTGGCCTGGGAGAAATCCTCGTCCTTCTGGAATTTTTGGAGGCAAAAGCCCAGGACGGGCCGCAGGCAAGTTAGGCAAGTTGGCTATGAAAGGAGGCACTTTTCCCCAAGAAGCCAAACTCAAGAACCCTCAATGCAGATTTCATTTTGTGGGGCGCCTTTGGGCCTCTGATGGCAGCCAGGTTTGGAGGAGGGGGCAGTTTTGGTCTGGGAGAAATCCTCGTCCTTATGGAATTTTTGTAGTCTAAAGCCCAGCACGGGCCGCAGGCTAGTTAGGCAAGTTGGCTTTGAAAGGAGGCACTTTTCCGCAAGAAGCCAAACTCAAGAGCCCACTTGGCAGATGTCATTTTGTAGGGCGCGTTTGGGCCTCCGATGGCAGCCAGGTTTGGAGGAGGGGGCAGCTTTGGCCTGGGAGAAATCCTCGTCCTTCTGGAATTTTTGGAGGCAAAAGCCCAGGACGGGCCGCAGGCAAGTTAGGCAAGTTGGCTATGAAAGGAGGCACTTTTCCCCAAGAAGCCAAACTCAAGAACCCTCAATGCAGATTTCATTTTGTGGGGCGCGTTTGGGCCTCTGATGGCAGCCAGGTTTGGAGGAGGGGGCAGCTTTGGTCTGGGAGAAATCCTCGTCCTTATGGAATTTTTGTAGTCTAAAGCCCAGCACGGGCCGCAGGCTAGTTAGGCAAGTTGGCTTTGAAAGGAGGCACTTTTCCGCAAGAAGCCAAACTCAAGAGCCCACTTGGCAGATGTCATTTTGTAGGGCGCGTTTGGGCCTCCGATGGCAGCCAGGTTTGGAGGAGGGGGCAGCTTTGGTCTGGGAGAAATCCTCGTCCTTCTGGAATTTTTGTAGGCAAAAGCCCTGCATGGGCCGCAGGCAAGTTGACTCCGAAAGGAGGCACTTTTCCCCAGGAAGCCAAACTAAAGAACCCTCAATGCAGGTGTCATTTTGTGGGGCGCGTTTGGGCCTCCGATGGCAGCCAGGTTTGGAGGAGGGGGCAGCTTTGGTCTGGGAGGAATCCTCGTCCTTATGGATTTTTTGTAGCAAAAGTCCAGGACGGGATGCAGGCAAGTTGGTTTTGAAAGGAGTCACTTTTCCCCAAGAAGCCAAACTCAAGAGCCCACTTGGCAGATGTCATTTTGTAGGGCGCGTTTGGGCCTCCGATGGCAGCCAGGTTTGGAGGAGGGGGCAGCTTTGGTCTGGGAGAAATCCTTGTCCTTATGGAATTTTGTAGGCACAAGCCCAGGACGGGCCGCAGGCAAGTTGGCTTTGAAAGGAGGCACTTTCCCCCAAGAAGCCAAACTCAAGAGCCCACTTGGCAGGTGTCATTTTGTAGGGCGCGTTTGGGCCTCCGATGGCAGCCAGGTTTGGAGGAGGGGGCAGCTTTGGTCTGGGAGAAATCCTCGTCCTTATGGAATTTTTGTCGGCAAAAGCCCTGCATGGGCCGCAGGCAAGTTGACTCCGAAAGGAGGCACTTTTCCCCAGAAAGCCAAACTCAAGAGCCCACTTGGCAGATGTCATTTTGTAGGGCGCGTTTGGGCCTCCGATGGCAGCCAGGTTTGGAGGAGGGGGCAGCTTTGGTCTGGGAGGAATCCTCGTCCTTATGGAATTTTTGTAGCAAAAGCCCGGGACGGGACACAGGCAAGTTGGTTTTGAAAGGAGTCACTTTTCCCCAAGAAACCAAACTCAAGAGACCACTTGGCAGGTGTCATTTTGTAGGGCGCGTTTGGGCCTCCGATGGCAGCCAGGTTTGGAGGAGGGGGCAGCTTTGGTCTGGGAGAAATCCTCGTCCTTATGGAATTTTTGTAGTAAAAGCCCGGGAAGGGACGCAGGCAAGTTGGCTTTGAAAGGAAGAACTTTCCCCAAGAAGCCAAACTCAAGAGACCACAATGCAGATGTCATTTTGTAGTGCGCGTTTTGGTGTCCGATGGCAAGCAGGTTTGGAGGAGGGGGCAGCTTTGGTCTGGGAGAAATCCTCGTCCTTATGGAATTTTTGTAGTCTAAAGCCCAGCACGGGCCGCAGGCTAGTTAGGCAAGTTGGCTTTGAAAGGAGGCACTTTCCCCCAAGAAGCCAAACTCAAGAGCCCACTTGGCAGATGTCATTTTGTAGGGCGCGTTTGGGCCTCCGATGGCAGCCAGGTTTGGAGGAGGGGGCAGCTTTGGTCTGGGAGGAATCCTCGTCCTTATGGAATTTTTGTAGCAAAAGCCCGGGACGGGACGCAGGGAGTTTGGTTTTGAATGGAGTCACTTTTCCCCAAGAAGCCAAACTCAAGAGCCCACTTGGCAGGTGTCATTTTGTAGGGCGCGTTTGGGCCTCCGATGGCAGCCAGGTTTGGAGGAGGGGGCAGCTTTGGTCTGGGAGAAATCCTCGTCCTTCTGGAATTTTTGTAGTCAAAAGCCCTGCATGGGCCGCCGGCAAGTTGACTCCGACAGGAGGCATTTTTCCCCAAGAAGCCAAACTCAAGAGCCCACTTGGCAGATGTCAGCTTGTAGGGCACGTATGGGCCTCCGATGGCAGCCAGGTTTGGAGGAGGGGGCAGCTTTGGTCTGGGAGAAATCCTCGTCCTTATGGAATTTTTGTAGGCAAAAGCCCAGGACGGGCCGCAGGCAAGTTAGGCAAGTTGGCTTTGAAAGGAGGCACTTTTCCCCAAGAAGCCAAACTCAAGAGCCCACTTGGCAGATGTCATTTTGTAGGGCGCGTTTGGGCCTCCGATGGCAGCCAGGTTTGGAGGAGGGGGCAGCTTTGTTCTGGGAGAAATCCTCGTCCATATGGAATTTTTGTAGCAAAAGCCCTGCATGGGCCGCAGGCAAGTTGACTCCGAAAGGAGGCACTTTTCCCCAGGAAGCCAAACTCAAGAGCCCACTTGGCAGATGTCATTTTGTAGGGCGCGTTTGGGCCTCCGATGGCAGCCAGGTTTGGAGGAGGGGGCAGCTTTGGTCTGGGAGAAATCCTCGTCCTTATGGAATTTTTGTAGGCAAAAGCCCAGGACGGGCCGCAGGCAAGTTGGCTTTGAAAGGAGGTACTTCCACCCAAGAAGCCAAACTCAAGAGCCCACAATGCAGATGTCATTTTGTAGGGCACGTTTGGGCCTCCGATGGCAGCCAGGTTTGGAGGAGGGGGCAGCTTTGGTCTGGGAGAAATCCTCGTCCTTATGGAATTTTTGTAGGCAAAAGCCCTGCATGGGCCACAGGAAGTTGACTCCGAAAGGAGGCACTTTTCCCCAGAAAGCCAAACTCAAGAGCCCACTTGGCAGATGTCATTTTGTAGGGCGCGTTTTGGTGTCCGATGGCAGCCAGGTTTGGAGGAGGGGGCAGCTTTGGTCTGGGAGAAATCCTCGTCCTTATGGAATTTCTGTAGGCAAAAGCCCTGCATGGGCCGCCGGCAAGATGACTCCGAAAGGAGGCACTTTCCCCCAAGAAGCCAAATTCAAGAACCCACAATGCAGATGTCATTTTGTAGGGCGCGTTTGGGCCTCCGATGGCAGCCAGGTTTGGAGGAGGGGGCAGCTTTGGTCTGGGAGAAATCCTCATCCTTATGGAATTTTTGGAGGCAAAAGCCCAGGACGGGCCGCAGGCAAGTTAGGCAAGTTGGCTCCGAAAGGAGGCACTTTTCCCCAAGAAGCCAAACTCAAGAACCCTCAATGCAGATGTCATTTTGTGGGGCGCGTTTGGGCCTCTGATGGCAGCCAGGTTTGGAGGAGGGGGCAGCTTTGGTCTGGGAGAAATCCTCGTCCTTATGGAATTTTTGTAGTCTAAAGCCCAGGATGGGCCGCAGGCAAGTTAGGCAAGTTGGCTTTGAAATGACTCACTTTTCCCCAAGAAGCCAAACTCAAGAGCCCACTTGGCAGATGTCATTTTGTAGGGCGCGTTTGGGCCTCCGATGGCAGCCAGGTTTGGAGGAGGGGGCAGCTTTGGTCTGGGAGAAATCCTCGTCCTTATGGAATTTTTGTAGGCAAAAGCCCAGGACGGGCCGCAGGCAAGTTGGCTTTGAAAGGAGGTACTTCCACCCAAGAAGCCAAACTCAAGAGCCCACTTGGCAGATGTCATTTTGTAGGGCACGTTTGGGCCTCCGATGGCAGCCAGGTTTGGAGGAGGGGGCTGCTTTGGTCTGGGAGAAATCCTCGTCCTTATGGAATTTTTGTACTCAAAAGCCCTGCATGGGCCGCAGGCAAGTTGACTCCGAAAGGAGGCACTTTTCCCCAGAAAGCCAAACTCAAGAGCCCACTTGGCAGATGTCATTTTGTAGGGCGCGTTTGGGCCTCCGATGGCAGCCAGGTTTGGAGGAGGGGGCAGCTTTGGTCTGGGAGGAATCCTCGTCCTTATGGAATTTTTGTAGCAAAAGCCCGGGACGGGACACAGGCAAGTTGGTTTTGAAAGGAGTCACTTTTCCCCAAGAAACCAAACTCAAGAGACCACTTGGCAGGTGTCATTTTGTAGGGCGCGTTTGGGCCTCCGATGGCAGCCAGGTTTGGAGGAGGGGGCAGCTTTGGTCTGGGAGAAATCCTCGTCCTTATGGAATTTTTGTAGTAAAAGCCCGGGAAGTGACGCAGGCAAGTTGGCTTTGAAAGGAAGAACTTTCCCCAAGAAGCCAAACTCAAGAGCCCACTTGGCAGATGTCATTTTGTTGGGCGCGTTTTGGTGTCCGATGGCAGCCAGGTTTGGAGGAGGGGGCAGCTTTGGTCTGGGAGGAATCCTCGTCCTTATGGAATTTTTGTAGGCAAAAGCCCAGGACCGGATGCAGGGAAGTTGGCTTTGAAAGGAGGCAGTTTTCCCCAAGAAGCCAAACTCAAGAGCCCACTTGGCAGGTTTCATTTTGTAGGGCGCGTTTTGGCGTCCGATGGCAAGCAGGTTTGGAGGAGGGGGCAGCTTTGGTCTGGGAGAAATCCTCGTCCTTATGTAATTTTTGTAGGCAAAAGCCCTGCATGGGCCGCCGGCAAGTTGACTCCGAAAGGAGGCACTTTTCCCCAAGAAGCCAAACTCAAGAGCCCACTTGGCAGATGTCATTTTGTAGGGCGCGTTTGGGCCTCCGATGGCAGCCAGGTTTGGAGGAGGGGGCAGCTTTGGTCTGGGAGAAATCCTCGTCCTTATGGAATTTTTGTAGGCAAAAGCCCAGGACGGGCCGCAGGCAAGTTGGCTTTGAAAGGAGGTACTTCCACCCAAGAAGCCAAACTCAAGAGCCCACAATGCAGATGTCATTTTGTAGGGCACGTTTGGGCCTCCGATGGCAGCCAGGTTTGGAGGAGGGGGCAGCTTTGGTCTGGGAGAAATCCTCGTCCTTATGGAATTTTTGTACTCAAAAGCCCTGCATGGGCCGCAGGCAAGTTGACTCCGAAAGGAGGCACTTTTCCCCAGAAAGCCAAACTCAAGAGCCCACTTGGCAGATGTCATTTTGTAGGGCGCGTTTGGGCCTCCGATGGCAGCCAGGTTTGGAGGAGGGGGCAGCTTTGGTCTGGGAGGAATCCTCGTCCTTATGGAATTTTTGTAGCAAAAGCCCGGGACGGGACACAGGCAAGTTGGTTTTGAAAGGAGTCACTTTTCCCCAAGAAACCAAACTCAAGAGACCACTTGGCAGGTGTCATTTTGTAGGGCGCGTTTGGGCCTCCGATGGCAGCCAGGTTTGGAGGAGGGGGCAGCTTTGGTCTGGGAGAAATCCTCGTCCTTATGGAATTTTTGTAGGCAAAAGCCCTGCATGGGCCGCAGGCAAGTTGACTCCGAAAGGAGGCACTTTTCCCCAGAAAGCCAAACTCAAGAGCCCACTTGGCAGATGTCATTTTGTAGGGCGCGTTTGGGCCTCCGATGGCAGCCAGGTTTGGAGGAGGGGGCAGCTTTGGTCTGGGAGAAATCCTCGTCCTTATGGAATTTTTGTAGTCTAAAGCCCAGGACGGGCCGCAGGCAAGTTAGGCAAGTTGGCTTTGAAATGACTCACTTTTCCCCAAGAAGCCAAACTCAAGAGCCCACTTGGCAGATGTCATTTTGTAGGGCGCGTTTGGGCCTCCGATGGCAGCCAGGTTTGGAGGAGGGGGCAGCTTTGGTCTGGGAGAAATCCTCGTCCTTATGGAATTTTTGTAGGCAAAAGCCCAGGACGGGCCGCAGGCAAGTTGGCTTTGAAAGGAGGTACTTCCACCCAAGAAGCCAAACTCAAGAGCCCACAATGCAGATGTCATTTTGTAGGGCACGTTTGGGCCTCCGATGGCAGCCAGGTTTGGAGGAGGGGGCAGCTTTGGTCTGGGAGAAATCCTCGTCCTTATGGAATTTTTGTAGGCAAAAACCCCGCATGGGCCGCAGGCAACTTAGGCAAGTTGGCTTTGAAAGGAGGCACTTTTCCCCAAGAAGCCAAACTCAAGAACCCACAATGCAGATGTCATTTTGTAGGGCGCGTTTGGGCCTCCGATGGCAGCCAGGTTTGGAGGAGGGGGCAGCTTTGGTCTGGGAGAAATCCTCATCCTTATGGAATTTTTGTAGGCAAAAGCCCAGGACGGGCCGCAGGCAAGATGGCTTTGAAAGGAGGCACTTCCACCCAAGAAGCCAAACTCAAGAGCCCACTTGGCAGGTGTCATTTTGTAGGGCGCGTTTGGGCCTCCGATGGCAGCCAGGTTTGGAGGAGGGGGCAGCTTTGTTCTGGGAGAAATCCTCGTCCTTATGGAATTTTTGTCGGCAAAAGCCCTGCATGGGCCGCAGGCAAGTTGACTCCGAAAGGAGGCACTTTTCCCCAAGAAGCCAAACTCAAGAGCCCACTTGGCAGATGTCATTTTGTAGGGCGCGTTTGGGCCTCCGATGGCAGCCAGGTTTGGAGGAGGGGGCAGCTTTGGTCTGGGAGAAATCCTCGTCCTTCTGGAATTTTTGTAGTAAAAGCCCGGGAAGGGACGCAGGCAAGTTGGCTTTGAAAGGAAGAACTTTCCCCAAGAAGCCAAACTCAAGAGCCCACTTGGCAGATGTCATTTTCTAGGGCGCGTTTTGGTGTCCGATGGCAGCCAGGTTTGGAGGAGGGGGCAGCTTTGGTCTGGGAGAAATCCTCGTCCTTATGGAATTTTTGTAGGCAAAAGCCCAGGACCGGATGCAGGGAAGTTGGCTTTGAAAGGAGGCAGTTTTCCCCAAGAAGACAAACTCAAGAGCCCTCAATGCAGATTTCATTTTGTGGGGCGCGTTTGGGCCTCCGATGGCAGCCAGGTTTGGAGGAGGGGGCAGCTTTGGTCTGGGAGAAATCCTCGTCCTTATGGAATTTTTGTAGGCAAAAGCCCAGGACGGGCCGCAGGCAAGTTGGCTTTGAAAGGAGGCACTTCCACCCAAGAAGCCAAACTCAAGAGCCCACTTGGCAGATGTCATTTTGTAGGGCACGTTTGGGCCTCCGATGGCAGCCAGGTTTGGAGGAGGGGGCAGCTTTGGTCTGGGAGAAATCCTCGTCCTTATGGAATTTTTGTCGGCAAAAGCCCTGCATGGGCCGCAGGCAAGTTGACTCCGAAAGGAGGCACTTTTCCCCAGGAAGCCAAACTCAAGAGCCCACTTGGCAGGTGTCATTTTGTAGGGCACGTTTGGGCCTCCGATGGCAGCCAGGTTTGGAGGAGGGGGCAGCTTTGGTCTGGGAGAAATCCTCGTCCTTATGGAATTTTTGTAGTAAAAGCCCGGGAAGGGACGCAGGCAAGTTGGCTTTGAAAGGAAGAACTTTCCCCAAGAAGCCAAACTCAAGAGCCCACTTGGCAGATGTCATTTTGTAGGGCGCGTTTTGGTGTCCGATGGCAGCCAGGTTTGGAGGAGGGGGCAGCTTTGGTCTGGGAGAAATCCTCGTCCTTATGGAATTTTTGTAGGCAAAAGCCCAGGACCGGATGCAGGGAAGTTGGCTTTGAAAGGAGGCAGTTTTCCCCAAGAAGACAAACTCAAGAGCCCACATGGCAGGTGTCATTTTGTAGGGCGCGTTTTGGCGTCCGATGGCAGCCAGGTTTGGAGGAGGGGGCAGCTTTGGTCTGGGAGAAATCCTCGTCCTTCTGGAATTTTTGTACTCAAAAGCCCAGGACGGGCCGCAGGCAAGTTAGGCAAGTTGGCTCCGAAAGGAGGCACTTTTCCCCAAGAAGCCAAACTCAAGAACCCTCAATGCAGATGTCATTTTGTGGGGCGCGTTTGGGCCTCTGATGGCAGCCAGGTTTGGAGGAGGGGGCAGCTTTGGTCTGGGAGAAATCCTCGTCCTTATGGAATTTTTGTAGGCAAAAGCCCAGGACCGGATGCAGGGAAGTTGGCTTTGAAAGGAGGCAGTTTTCCCCAAGAAGACAAACTCAAGAGCCCACATGGCAGGTGTCATTTTGTAGGGCGCGTTTTGGCGTCCGATGGCAGCCAGGTTTGGAGGAGGGGGCAGCTTTGGTCTGGGAGAAATCCTCGTCCTTATGGAATTTTTGTAGGCAAAAGCCCAGGACGGGCCGCAGGCAAGTTGACTCCGAAAGGAGGCACTTTTCCCCAGAAAGCCAAACTCAAGAGCCCACTTGGCAGATGTCATTTTGTAGGGCGCGTTTGGGCCTCCGATGGCAGCCAGGTTTGGAGGAGGGGGCAGCTTTGGTCTGGGAGAAATCCTCGTCCTTATGGAATTTTTGTAGGCAAAAACCCCGCATGGGCCGCAGGCAAGTTAGGCAAGTTGGCTTTGAAAGGAGGCACTTTTCCCCAAGAAGCCAAACTCAAGAGCCCACAATGCAGATGTCATTTTGTAGGGCGCGTTTGGGCCTCCGATGGCAGCCAGGTTTGGAGGAGGGGGCAGCTTTGGTCTGGGAGAAATCCTCATCCTTATGGAATTTTTGTAGGCAAAAGCCCAGGACGGGCCGCAGGCAAGTTGGCTTTGAAAGGAGGCACTTCCACCCAAGAAGCCAAACTCAAGAGCCCACTTGGCAGGTGTCATTTTGTAGGGCGCGTTTGGGCCTCCGATGGCAGCCAGGTTTGGAGGAGGGGGCAGCTTTGGTCTGGGAGAAATCCTCGTCCTTATGGAATTTTTGTAGTAAAAGCCCGGGAAGGGACGCAGGCAAGTTGGCTTTGAAAGGAAGAACTTTCCCCAAGAAGCCAAACTCAAGAGCCCACTTGGCAGATGTCATTTTGTAGGGCGCGTTTGGGCCTCCGATGGCAGCCAGGTTTGGAGGAGGGGGCAGCTTTGGTCTGGGAGAAATCCTCGTCCTTATGGAATTTTTGTAGGCAAAAGCCCAGGACGGGCCGCAGGCAAGTTGGCTTTGAAAGGAGGTACTTCCACCCAAGAAGCCAAACTCAAGAGCCCGCTTGGCAGATGTCATTTTGTAGGGCACGTTTGGGCATCCGATGGCAGCCAGGTTTGGAGGAGGGGGCAGCTTTGGTCTGGGAGAAATCCTCGTCCTTATGGAATTTTTGTAGGCAAAAGCCCAGGACGGCCCGCAGGCAAGTTAGGCAAGTTGGCTTTGAAAGGAGGCACTTTTCCCCAAGAAGCCAAACTCAAGAGCCCACTTGGCAGATGTCATTTTGTAGGGCACGTTTGGGCATCCGATGGCAGCCAGGTTTGGAGGAGGGGGCAGCTTTGGTCTGGGAGAAATCCTCGTCCTTCTGGAATTTTTGTAGTAAAAGCCCGGAAAGGGACGCAGGCAAGTTGGCTTTGAAAGGAAGAACTTTCCCCAAGAAGCCAAACTCAAGAGCCCACTTGGCAGATGTCATTTTGTAGGGCGCGTTTTGGTGTCCGATGGCAGCCAGGTTTGGAGGAGGGGGCAGCTTTGGTCTGGGAGAAATCCTCGTCCTTATGGAATTTTTGTAGGCAAAAGCCCAGGACCGGATGCAGGGAAGTTGGCTTTGAAAGGAGGCAGTTTTCCCCAAGAAGACAAACTCAAGAGCCCACATGGCAGGTGTCATTTTGTAGGGCGCGTTTTGGCGTCCGATGGCAGCCAGGTTTGGAGGAGGGGGCAGCTTTGGTCTGGGAGAAATCCTCGTCCTTATGGAATTTTTGTAGGCAAAAGCCCTGCATGGGCCGCCGGCAAGATGACTCCGAAAGGAGGCACTTTTCCCCAAGAAGCCAAACTCAAGAGCCCACTTGGCAGATGTCATTTTGTAGGGCGCGTTTGGGCCTCCGATGGCAGCCAGGTTTGGAGGAGGGGGCAGCTTTGGTCTGGGAGAAATCCTCGTCCTTCTGGAATTTTTGTACTCAAAAGCCCAGGACGGGCCGCAGGCAAGTTAGGCAAGTTGGCTCCGAAAGGAGGCACTTTTCCCCAAGAAGCCAAACTCAAGAACCCTCAATGCAGATGTCATTTTGTGGGGCGCGTTTGGGCCTCTGATGGCAGCCAGGTTTGGAGGAGGGGGCAGCTTTGGTCTGGGAGAAATCCTCGTCCTTATGGAATTTTTGTAGGCAAAAGCCCAGGACGGGCCGCAGGCAAGTTAGGCAAGTTGGCTTTGAAATGACTTACTTTTCCCCAAGAAGCCAAACTCAAGAGCCCACTTGGCAGATGTCATTTTGTAGGGCGCGTTTGGGCCTCCGATGGCAGCCAGGTTTGGAGGAGGGGGCAGCTTTGGTCTGGGAGAAATCCTCGTCCTTATGGAATTTTTGTAGGCAAAAGCCCAGGACGGGCCGCAGGCAAGTTGGCTTTGAAAGGAGGTACTTCCACCCAAGAAGCCAAACTCAAGAGCCCACAATGCAGATGTCATTTTGTAGGGCACGTTTGGGCCTCCGATGGCAGCCAGGTTTGGAGGAGGGGGCAGCTTTGGTCTGGGAGAAATCCTCGTCCTTATGGAATTTTTGTAGGCAAAAACCCCGCATGGGCCGCAGGCAAGTTAGGCAAGTTGGCTTTGAAAGGAGGCACTTTTCCCCAAGAAGCCAAACTCAAGAACCCACAATGCAGATGTCATTTTGTAGGGCGCGTTTGGGCCTCCGATGGCAGCCAGGTTTGGAGGAGGGGGCAGCTTTGGTCTGAGAGAAATCCTCATCCTTATGGAATTTTTGTAGGCAAAAGCCCAGGACGGGCCGCAGGCAAGTTGGCTTTGAAAGGAGGCACTTCCACCCAAGAAGCCAAACTCAAGAGCCCACTTGGCAGGTGTCATTTTGTAGGGCGCGTTTGGGCCTCCGATGGCAGCCAGGTTTGGAGGAGGGGGCAGCTTTGTTCTGGGAGAAATCCTCGTCCTTATGGAATTTTTGTCGGCAAAAGCCCTGCATGGGCCGCAGGCAAGTTGACTCCGAAAGGAGGCACTTTTCCCCAAGAAGCCAAACTCAAGAGCCCACTTGGCAGATGTCATTTTGTAGGGCGCGTTTGGGCCTCCGATGGCAGCCAGGTTTGGAGGAGGGGGCAGCTTTGGTCTGGGAGAAATCCTCGTCCTTATGGAATTTTTGTAGTAAAAGCCCGGGAAGGGACGCAGGCAAGTTGGCTTTGAAAGGAAGAACTTTCCCCAAGAAGCCAAACTCAAGAGCCCACTTGGCAGATGTCATTTTGTAGGGCGCGTTTTGGTGTCCGATGGCAGCCAGGTTTGGAGGAGGGGGCAGCTTTGGTCTGGGAGAAATCCTCGTCCTTATGGAATTTTTGTAGGCAAAAGCCCAGGACCGGATGCAGGGAAGTTGGCTTTGAAAGGAGGCAGTTTTCCCCAAGAAGACAAACTCAAGAGCTCACATGGCAGGTGTCATTTTGTAGGGCGCGTTTTGGCGTCCGATGGCAGCCAGGTTTGGAGGAGGGGGCAGCTTTGGTCTGGGAGAAATCCTCGTCCTTATGGAATTTTTGTAGGCAAAAGCCCAGGACGGGCCGCAGGCAAGTTGACTCCGAAAGGAGGCACTTTTCCCCAGAAAGCCAAACTCAAGAGCCCACTTGGCAGATGTCATTTTGTAGGGCGCGTTTGGGCCTCCGATGGCAGCCAGGTTTGGAGGAGGGGGCAGCTTTGGTCTGGCAGGAATCCTCGTCCTTATGGAATTTTTGGAGGCAAAAGCCCGGGACGGGACGCAGGCAAGTTGGTTTTGAAAGGAGTCACTTTTCCCCAAGAAGCCAAACTCAAGAGTCCACTTGGCAGGTGTCATTTTGTAGGGCGCGTTTGGGCCTCCGATGGCAGCCAGGTTTGGAGGAGGGGGCAGCTTTGGTCTGGGAGAAATCCTCGTCCTTATGGAATTTTTGTAGGCAAAAGCCCAGGACGGGCCGCAGGCAAGTTGACTCCGAAAGGAGGCACTTTTCCCCAGAAAGCCAAACTCAAGAGCCCACTTGGCAGATGTCATTTTGTAGGGCGCGTTTGGGCCTCCGATGGCAGCCAGGTTTGGAGGAGGGGGCAGCTTTGGTCTGGCAGGAATCCTCGTCCTTATGGAATTTTTGGAGGCAAAAGCCCGGGACGGGACGCAGGCAAGTTGGTTTTGAAAGGAGTCACTTTTCCCCAAGAAGCCAAACTCAAGAGCCCACTTGGCAGGTGTCATTTTGTAGGGCGCGTTTGGGCCTCCGATGGCAGCCAGGTTTGGAGGAGGGGGCAGCTTTGGTCTGGGAGAAATCCTCGTCCTTATGGAATTTTTGTAGGCAAAAACCCCGCATGGGCCGCAGGCAAGTTAGGCAAGTTGGCTTTGAAAGGAGGCACTTTTCCCCAAGAAGCCAAACTCAAGAACCCACAATGCAGATGTCATTTTGTAGGGCGCGTTTGGGCCTCCGATGGCAGCCAGGTTTGGAGGAGGGGGCAGCTTTGGTCTGGGAGAAATCCTCGTCCTTATGGAATTTTTGTAGGCAAAAGCCCAGGACGGGACGCAGGCAAGTTGGCTTTGAAAGGAGGCACTTCCACCCAAGAAGCCAAACTCAAGAGCCCACTTGGCAGATGTCATTTTGTAGGGCACGTTTGGGCCTCCGATGGCAGCCAGGTTTGGAGGAGGGGGCAGCTTTGGTCTGGGAGAAATCCTCGTCCTTATGGAATTTTTGTCGGCAAAAGCCCTGCATGGGCCGCCGGCAAGTTGACTCCGAAAGGAGGCACTTTTCCCCAAGAAGCCAAACTCAAGAGCCCACTTGGCAGATGTCATTTTGTAGGGCGCGTTTGGGCCTCCGATGGCAGCCAGGTTTGGAGGAGGGGGCAGCTTTGGTCTGGGAGAAATCCTTGTCCTTATGGAATTTTTGTAGGCACAAGCCAAGAACGGGCCACAGGCAAGTTGGCTTTGAAAGGAGGCACTTTCCCCCAAGAAGCCAAACTCAAGAGCCCACTTGGCAGGTGTCATTTTGTAGGGCGCGTTTGGGCCTCCGATGGCAGCCAGGTTTGGAGGAGGGGGCAGCTTTGGCCTGGGAGAAATCCTCGTCCTTATGGAATTTTTGTAGGCAAAAGCCCTGCATGGGCCGCAGGCAAGTTGACTCCGAAAGGAGGCACTTTTCCCCAAGAAGCCAAACTCAAGAGCCCACTTGGCAGATGTCATTTTGTAGGGCGCGTTTGGGCCTCCGATGGCAGCCAGGTTTGGAGGAGGGGGAAGCTTTGGTCTGGGAGAAATCCTCGTCCTTATGGAATTTTTGTAGTAAAAGCCCGGGAAGGGACGCAGGCAAGTTGGCTTTGAAAGGAAGAACTTTCCCCAAGAAGCCAAACTCAAGAGCCCACTTGGCAGATGTCATTTTGTAGGGCGCGTTTTGGTGTCCGATGGCAGCCAGGTTTGGAGGAGGGGGCAGCTTTGGTCTGGGAGAAATCCTCGTCCTTATGGAATTTTTGTAGGCAAAAGGCCAGGACCTGATGCAGGGAAGTTGGCTTTGAAAGGAGGCAGTTTTCCCCAAGAAGACAAACTCAAGAGCCCACATGGCAGGTGTCATTTTGTGGGGCGCGTTTGGGCCTCTGATGGCAGCCAGGTTTGGAGGAGGGGGCAGCTTTGGTCTGGGAGAAATCCTCGTCCTTATGGAATTTTTGTAGGCAAAAGCCCTGCATGGGCCGCCGGCAACATGACTCCGAAAGGAGGCACTTTTCCCCAAGAAGCCAAACTCAAGAGCCCACTTGGCAGATGTCATTTTGTAGGGCGCGTTTGGGCCTCCGATGGCAGCCAGGTTTGGAGGAGGGGGCAGCTTTGGTCTGGGAGAAATCCTCGTCCTTATGGAATTTTTGTAGGCAAAAGCCCAGGACGGGCCGCAGGCAAGTTGGCTTTGAAAGGAGGTACTTCCACCCAAGAAGCCAAACTCAAGAGCCCACAATGCAGATGTCATTTTGTAGGGCACGTTTGGGCCTCCGATGGCAGCCAGGTTTGGAGGAGGGGGCAGCTTTGGTCTGGGAGAAATCCTCGTCCTTATGGAATTTTTGTAGCAAAAGCCCGGGACGGGACGCAGGCAAGTTGGTTTTGAAAGGAGTCACTTTTCCCCAAGAAGCCAAACTCAAGAGCCCACTTGGCAGGTGTCATTTTGTAGGGCGCGTTTGGGCCTCTGATGGCAGCCAGGTTTGGAGGAGGGGGCAGCTTTGGTCTGGGAGAAATCCTCGTCCTTATGGAATTTTTGTAGGCAAAAACCCCGCATGTGCCGCAGGCAAGTTAGGCAAGTTGGCTTTGAAAGGAGGCACTTTTCCCCAAGAAGCAAAACTCAAGAACCCAAAATGCAGATGTCATTTTGTATGGCGCGTTTGGGCCTCCGATGGCAGCCAGGTTTGGAGGAGGGGGCAGCTTTGGTCTGGGAGAAATCCTCATCCTTATGGAATTTTTGTAGGCAAAAGCCCAGGACGGGCCGCAGGCAAGTTAGGCAAGTTGGCTCCGAAAGGAGGCACTTTTCCCCAAGAAGCCAAACTCAAGAACCCTCAATGCAGATGTCATTTTGTGGGGCGCGTTTGGGCCTACGATGGCAGCCAGGTTTGGAGGAGGGGGCAGCTTTGGTCTGGGAGAAATCCTCGTCCTTATGGAATTTTTGTAGGCAAAAGCCCAGCACAGGCCGCAGGCAAGTTGGCTTTGAAAGGAGGCACTTTCCCCCAAGAAGCCAAACTCAGGAGCCCACTTGGCATATGTCATTTTGTAGGGCGCGTTTGGGCCTCCGATGGCAGCCAGGTTTGGAGGAGGGAGAAGCTTTGGTCTGGGAGAAATCCTCGTCCTTATGGAATTTTTGTAGGCAAAAGCCCAGGACGGGCCGCAGGCAAGTTGACTCCGAAAGGAGGCACTTTTCCCCAGAAAGCCAAACTCAAGAGCCCACTTGGCAGATGTCATTTTGTAGGGCGCGTTTGGGCCTCCGATGGCAGCCAGGTTTGGAGGAGGGGGCAGCTTTGGTCTGGGAGAAATCCTCGTCCTTATGGAATTTTTGTAGGCAAAAACCCCGCATGGGCCGCAGGCAAGTTAGGCAAGTTGGCTTTGAAAGGAGGCACTTTTCCCCAAGAAGCCAAACTCAAGAGCCCACAATGCAGATGTCATTTTGTAGGGCGCGTTTGGGCCTCCGATGGCAGCCAGGTTTGGAGGAGGGGGCAGCTTTGGTCTGGGAGAAATCCTCATCCTTATGGAATTTTTGTAGGCAAAAGCCCAGGACGGGCCGCAGGCAAGTTGGCTTTGAAAGGAGGCACTTCCACCCAAGAAGCCAAACTCAAGAGCCCACTTGGCAGGTGTCATTTTGTAGGGCGCTTTTGGGCCTCCGATGGCAGCCAGGTTTGGAGGAGGGGGCAGCTTTGGTCTGGGAGAAATCCTCGTCCTTATGGAATTTTTGTAGTAAAAGCCCGGGAAGGGACGCAGGCAAGTTGGCTTTGAAAGGAAGAACTTTCCCCAAGAAGCCAAACTCAAGAGCCCACTTGGCAGATGTCATTTTGTAGGGCGCGTTTTGGTGTCCGATGGCAGCCAGGTTTGGAGGAGGGGGCAGCTTTGGTCTGGGAGAAATCCTCGTCCTTATGGAATTTTTGTAGTCTAAAGCCCAGCACGGGCCGCAGGCTAGTTAGGCAAGCAGGCTTTGAAAGGAGGCACTTTCCCTCAAGAAGCCAAACTCAAGAGCCCACTTGGCAGATGTCATTTTGTAGGGCGCGTTTGGGCCTCCGATGGCAGCCAGGTTTGGAGGAGGGGGCAGCTTTGGTCTGGGAGAAATCCTCGTCCTTATGGAATTTTTGTAGGCAAAAGCCCAGGACGGGCCGCAGGCAAGTTGGCTTTGAAAGGAGGTACTTCCACCCAAGAAGCCAAACTCAAGAGCCCACTTGGCAGATGTCATTTTGTAGGGCACGTTTGGGCATCCGATGGCAGCCAGGTTTGGAGGAGGGGGCAGCTTTGGTCTGGGAGAAATCCTCGTCCTTATGGAATTTTTGTAGGCAAAAGCCCAGGACGGCCCGCAGGCAAGTTAGGCAAGTTGGCTTTGAAAGGAGGCACTTTTCCCCAAGAAGCCAAACTCAAGAGCCCACTTGGCAGATGTCATTTTGTAGGGCACGTTTGGGCATCCGATGGCAGCCAGGTTTGGAGGAGGGGGCAGCTTTGGTCTGGGAGAAATCCTCGTCCTTATGGAATTTTTGTAGTAAAAGCCCGGAAAGGGACGCAGGCAAGTTGGCTTTGAAAGGAAGAACTTTCCCCAAGAAGCCAAACTCAAGAGCCCACTTGGCAGATGTCATTTTGTAGGGCGCGTTTTGGTGTCCGATGGCAGCCAGGTTTGGAGGAGGGGGCAGCTTTGGTCTGGGAGAAATCCTCGTCCTTATGGAATTTTTGTAGGCAAAAGCCCAGGACCGGATGCAGGGAAGTTGGCTTTGAAAGGAGGCAGTTTTCCCCAAGAAGACAAACTCAAGAGCCCACATGGCAGGTGTCATTTTGTAGGGCGCGTTTTGGCGTCCGATGGCAGCCAGGTTTGGAGGAGGGGGCAGCTTTGGTCTGGGAGAAATCCTCGTCCTTATGGAATTTTTGTAGGCAAAAGCCCTGCATGGGCCGCCGGCAAGATGACTCCGAAAGGAGGCACTTTTCCCCAAGAAGCCAAACTCAAGAGCCCACTTGGCAGATGTCATTTTGTAGGGCGCGTTTGGGCCTCCGATGGCAGCCAGGTTTGGAGGAGGGGGCAGCTTTGGTCTGGGAGAAATCCTCGTCCTTCTGGAATTTTTGTACTCAAAAGCCCAGGACGGGCCGCAGGCAAGTTAGGCAAGTTGGCTCCGAAAGGAGGCACTTTTCCCCAAGAAGCCAAACTCAAGAACCCTCAATGCAGATGTCATTTTGTGGGGCGCGTTTGGGCCTCTGATGGCAGCCAGGTTTGGAGGAGGGGGCAGCTTTGGTCTGGGAGAAATCCTCGTCCTTATGGAATTTTTGTAGGCAAAAGCCCAGGACGGGCCGCAGGCAAGTTAGGCAAGTTGGCTTTGAAATGACTTACTTTTCCCCAAGAAGCCAAACTCAAGAGCCCACTTGGCAGATGTCATTTTGTAGGGCGCGTTTGGGCCTCCGATGGCAGCCAGGTTTGGAGGAGGGGGCAGCTTTGGTCTGGGAGAAATCCTCGTCCTTATGGAATTTTTGTAGGCAAAAGCCCAGGACGGGCCGCAGGCAAGTTGGCTTTGAAAGGAGGTACTTCCACCCAAGAAGCCAAACTCAAGAGCCCACAATGCAGATGTCATTTTGTAGGGCACGTTTGGGCCTCCGATGGCAGCCAGGTTTGGAGGAGGGGGCAGCTTTGGTCTGGGAGAAATCCTCGTCCTTATGGAATTTTTGTAGGCAAAAACCCCGCATGGGCCGCAGGCAAGTTAGGCAAGTTGGCTTTGAAAGGAGGCACTTTTCCCCAAGAAGCCAAACTCAAGAACCCACAATGCAGATGTCATTTTGTAGGGCGCGTTTGGGCCTCCGATGGCAGCCAGGTTTGGAGGAGGGGGCAGCTTTGGTCTGAGAGAAATCCTCATCCTTATGGAATTTTTGTAGGCAAAAGCCCAGGACGGGCCGCAGGCAAGTTGGCTTTGAAAGGAGGCACTTCCACCCAAGAAGCCAAACTCAAGAGCCCACTTGGCAGGTGTCATTTTGTAGGGCGCGTTTGGGCCTCCGATGGCAGCCAGGTTTGGAGGAGGGGGCAGCTTTGTTCTGGGAGAAATCCTCGTCCTTATGGAATTTTTGTCGGCAAAAGCCCTGCATGGGCCGCAGGCAAGTTGACTCCGAAAGGAGGCACTTTTCCCCAAGAAGCCAAACTCAAGAGCCCACTTGGCAGATGTCATTTTGTAGGGCGCGTTTGGGCCTCCGATGGCAGCCAGGTTTGGAGGAGGGGGCAGCTTTGGTCTGGGAGAAATCCTCGTCCTTATGGAATTTTTGTAGTAAAAGCCCGGGAAGGGACGCAGGCAAGTTGGCTTTGAAAGGAAGAACTTTCCCCAAGAAGCCAAACTCAAGAGCCCACTTGGCAGATGTCATTTTGTAGGGCGCGTTTTGGTGTCCGATGGCAGCCAGGTTTGGAGGAGGGGGCAGCTTTGGTCTGGGAGAAATCCTCGTCCTTATGGAATTTTTGTAGGCAAAAGCCCAGGACCGGATGCAGGGAAGTTGGCTTTGAAAGGAGGCAGTTTTCCCCAAGAAGACAAACTCAAGAGCTCACATGGCAGGTGTCATTTTGTAGGGCGCGTTTTGGCGTCCGATGGCAGCCAGGTTTGGAGGAGGGGGCAGCTTTGGTCTGGGAGAAATCCTCGTCCTTATGGAATTTTTGTAGGCAAAAGCCCAGGACGGGCCGCAGGCAAGTTGACTCCGAAAGGAGGCACTTTTCCCCAGAAAGCCAAACTCAAGAGCCCACTTGGCAGATGTCATTTTGTAGGGCGCGTTTGGGCCTCCGATGGCAGCCAGGTTTGGAGGAGGGGGCAGCTTTGGTCTGGCAGGAATCCTCGTCCTTATGGAATTTTTGGAGGCAAAAGCCCGGGACGGGACGCAGGCAAGTTGGTTTTGAAAGGAGTCACTTTTCCCCAAGAAGCCAAACTCAAGAGCCCACTTGGCAGGTGTCATTTTGTAGGGCGCGTTTGGGCCTCCGATGGCAGCCAGGTTTGGAGGAGGGGGCAGCTTTGGTCTGGGAGAAATCCTCGTCCTTATGGAATTTTTGTAGGCAAAAGCCCAGGACGGGCCGCAGGCAAGTTGACTCCGAAAGGAGGCACTTTTCCCCAGAAAGCCAAACTCAAGAGCCCACTTGGCAGATGTCATTTTGTAGGGCGCGTTTGGGCCTCCGATGGCAGCCAGGTTTGGAGGAGGGGGCAGCTTTGGTCTGGCAGGAATCCTCGTCCTTATGGAATTTTTGGAGGCAAAAGCCCGGGACGGGACGCAGGCAAGTTGGTTTTGAAAGGAGTCACTTTTCCCCAAGAAGCCAAACTCAAGAGCCCACTTGGCAGGTGTCATTTTGTAGGGCGCGTTTGGGCCTCCGATGGCAGCCAGGTTTGGAGGAGGGGGCAGCTTTGGTCTGGGAGAAATCCTCGTCCTTATGGAATTTTTGTAGGCAAAAACCCCGCATGGGCCGCAGGCAAGTTAGGCAAGTTGGCTTTGAAAGGAGGCACTTTTCCCCAAGAAGCCAAACTCAAGAACCCACAATGCAGATGTCATTTTGTAGGGCGCGTTTGGGCCTCCGATGGCAGCCAGGTTTGGAGGAGGGGGCAGCTTTGGTCTGGGAGAAATCCTCGTCCTTATGGAATTTTTGTAGGCAAAAGCCCAGGACGGGACGCAGGCAAGTTGGCTTTGAAAGGAGGCACTTCCACCCAAGAAGCCAAACTCAAGAGCCCACTTGGCAGATGTCATTTTGTAGGGCACGTTTGGGCCTCCGATGGCAGCCAGGTTTGGAGGAGGGGGCAGCTTTGGTCTGGGAGAAATCCTCGTCCTTATGGAATTTTTGTCGGCAAAAGCCCTGCATGGGCCGCCGGCAAGTTGACTCCGAAAGGAGGCACTTTTCCCCAAGAAGCCAAACTCAAGAGCCCACTTGGCAGATGTCATTTTGTAGGGCGCGTTTGGGCCTCCGATGGCAGCCAGGTTTGGAGGAGGGGGCAGCTTTGGTCTGGGAGAAATCCTCGTCCTTATGGAATTTTTGTAGTAAAAGCCCGGGAAGGGACGCAGGCAAGTTGGCTTTGAAAGGAAGAACTTTCCCCAAGAAGCCAAACTCAAGAGCCCACTTGGCAGATGTCATTTTGTAGGGCGCGTTTTGGTGTCCGATGGCAGCCAGGTTTGGAGGAGGGGGCAGCTTTGGTCTGGGAGAAATCCTCGTCCTTATGGAATTTTTGTAGGCAAAAGCCCAGGACCTGATGCAGGGAAGTTGGCTTTGAAAGGAGGCAGTTTTCCCCAAGAAGACAAACTCAAGAGCCCACATGGCAGGTGTCATTTTGTAGGGCGCGTTTTGGCGTCCGATGGCAGCCAGGTTTGGAGGAGGGGGCAGCTTTGGTCTGGGAGAAATCCTCGTCCTTATGGAATTTTTGTAGGCAAAAGCCCTGCATGGGCCGCCGGCAACATGACTCCGAAAGGAGGCACTTTTCCCCAAGAAGCCAAACTCAAGAGCCCACTTGGCAGATGTCATTTTGTAGGGCGCGTTTGGGCCTCCGATGGCAGCCAGGTTTGGAGGAGGGGGCAGCTTTGGTCTGGGAGAAATCCTCGTCCTTATGGAATTTTTGTAGGCAAAAGCCCAGGACGGGCCGCAGGCAAGTTGGCTTTGAAAGGAGGTACTTCCACCCAAGAAGCCAAACTCAAGAGCCCACAATGCAGATGTCATTTTGTAGGGCACGTTTGGGCCTCCGATGGCAGCCAGGTTTGGAGGAGGGGGCAGCTTTGGTCTGGGAGAAATCCTCGTCCTTATGGAATTTTTGTAGCAAAAGCCCGGGACGGGACGCAGGCAAGTTGGTTTTGAAAGGAGTCACTTTTCCCCAAGAAGCCAAACTCAAGAGCCCACTTGGCAGGTGTCATTTTGTAGGGCGCGTTTGGGCCTCTGATGGCAGCCAGGTTTGGAGGAGGGGGCAGCTTTGGTCTGGGAGAAATCCTCGTCCTTATGGAATTTTTGTAGGCAAAAACCCCGCATGTGCCGCAGGCAAGTTAGGCAAGTTGGCTTTGAAAGGAGGCACTTTTCCCCAAGAAGCAAAACTCAAGAACCCAAAATGCAGATGTCATTTTGTATGGCGCGTTTGGGCCTCCGATGGCAGCCAGGTTTGGAGGAGGGGGCAGCTTTGGTCTGGGAGAAATCCTCGTCCTTATGGAATTTTTGTAGGCAAAAACCCCGCATGTGCCGCAGGCAAGTTAGGCAAGTTGGCTTTGAAAGGAGGCAGTTTTCCCCAAGAAGACAAACTCAAGAGCCCACATGGCAGGTGTCATTTTGTAGGGCGCGTTTTGGCGTCCGATGGCAGCCAGGTTTGGAGGAGGGGGCAGCTTTGGTCTGGGAGAAATCCTCGTCCTTATGGAATTTTTGTAGGCAAAAGCCCTGCATGGGCCGCCGGCAACATGACTCCGAAAGGAGGCACTTTTCCCCAAGAAGCCAAACTCAAGAGCCCACTTGGCAGATGTCATTTTGTAGGGCGCGTTTGGGCCTCCGATGGCAGCCAGGTTTGGAGGAGGGGGCAGCTTTGGTCTGGGAGAAATCCTCGTCCTTATGGAATTTTTGTAGGCAAAAGCCCAGGACGGGCCGCAGGCAAGTTGGCTTTGAAAGGAGGTACTTCCACCCAAGAAGCCAAACTCAAGAGCCCACAATGCAGATGTCATTTTGTAGGGCACGTTTGGGCCTCCGATGGCAGCCAGGTTTGGAGGAGGGGGCAGCTTTGGTCTGGGAGAAATCCTCGTCCTTATGGAATTTTTGTAGCAAAAGCCCGGGACGGGACGCAGGCAAGTTGGTTTTGAAAGGAGTCACTTTTCCCCAAGAAGCCAAACTCAAGAGCCCACTTGGCAGGTGTCATTTTGTAGGGCGCGTTTGGGCCTCTGATGGCAGCCAGGTTTGGAGGAGGGGGCAGCTTTGGTCTGGGAGAAATCCTCGTCCTTATGGAATTTTTGTAGGCAAAAACCCCGCATGTGCCGCAGGCAAGTTAGGCAAGTTGGCTTTGAAAGGAGGCACTTTTCCCCAAGAAGCAAAACTCAAGAACCCAAAATGCAGATGTCATTTTGTATGGCGCGTTTGGGCCTCCGATGGCAGCCAGGTTTGGAGGAGGGGGCAGCTTTGGTCTGGGAGAAATCCTCATCCTTATGGAATTTTTGTAGGCAAAAGCCCAGGACGGGCCGCAGGCAAGTTAGGCAAGTTGGCTCCGAAAGGAGGCACTTTTCCCCAAGAAGCCAAACTCAAGAACCCTCAATGCAGATGTCATTTTGTGGGGCGCGTTTGGGCCTACGATGGCAGCCAGGTTTGGAGGAGGGGGCAGCTTTGGTCTGGGAGAAATCCTCGTCCTTATGGAATTTTTGTAGGCAAATGCCCAGCACAGGCCGCAGGCAAGTTGGCTTTGAAAGGAGGCACTTTCCCCCAAGAAGCCAAACTCAGGAGCCCACTTGGCATATGTCATTTTGTAGGGCGCGTTTGGGCCTCCGATGGCAGCCAGGTTTGGAGGAGGGGGCAGCTTTGGTCTGGGAGAAATCCTTGTCCTTATGGAATTTTTGTAGGCACAAGCCCAGGACGGGCCGCCGGCAAGTTGGCTTTGAAAGGAGGCACTTTTCCCCAAGAAGCCAAACTCAAGAGCCCACTTGGCAGGTGTCATTTTGTAGGGCGCGTTTGGGCCTCCGATGGCAGCCAGGTTTGGAGGAGGGGGCAGCTTTGGTCTGGGAGAAATCCTCGTCCTTATGGAATTTTTGTCGGCAAAAGCCCTGCATGGGCCGCAGGCAAGTTGACTCCGAAAGGAGGCACTTTTCCCCAGGAAGCCAAACTCAAGAGCCCACTTGGCAGATGTCATTTTGTAGGGCGCGTTTGGGCCTCCGATGGCAGCCAGGTTTGGAGGAGGGGGCAGCTTTGGTCTGGGAGGAATCCTCGTCCTTATGGAATTTTTGTAGCAAAAGCCCGGGACGGGACACAGGCAAGTTGGTTTTGAAAGGAGTCACTTTTCCCCAAGAAGCCAAACTCAAGAGCCCACTAGGCAGGTGTCATTTTGTGGGGCGCGTTTGGGCCTCTGATGGCAGCCAGGTTTGGAGGAGGGGGCAGCTTTGGTCTGGGAGAAATCCTCGTCCTTATGGAATTTTTGTAGGCAAAAGCCCAGGACGGGCCGCAGGCAAGTTGGCTTTGAATGGAGGCACTTCCACCCAAGAAGCCAAACTCAAGAGCCCACTTGGCAGATGTCATTTTGTAGGGCACGTTTGGGCCTCCGATGGCAGCCAGGTTTGGAGGAGGGGGCAGCTTTGGTCTGGGAGAAATCCTCGTCCTTATGGAATTTTTGTAGGCAAAAGCCCAGCACAGGCCGCAGGCTAGTTAGGCAAGTTGGCTCCGAAAGGAGGCACTTTTCCCCAAGAAGCCAAACTCAAGAGCCCACTTGGCAGGTGTCATTTTGTAGGGCGCGTTTGGGCCTACGATGGCAGCCAGGTTTGGAGGAGGGGGCAGCTTTGGTCTGGGAGAAATCCTCGTCCTTATGGAATTTTTGTAGGCAAAAGCCCAGGACTGGCCGCAGGCAAGTTGGCTTTGAAAGGAGGCACTTCCACCCAAGAAGCCAAACTCAAGAGCCCACTTGGCAGATGTCATTTTGTAGGGCACGTTTGGGCCTCCGATGGCAGCCAGGTTTGGAGGAGGGGGCAGCTTTGGTCTGGGAGAAATCCTCGTCCTTATGGAATTTTTGGAGGCAAAAGCCCTGCATGGGCCGCCGGCGAGTTGACTCCGAAAGGAGGCACTTTTCCCCAAGAAGCCAAACTCAAGAGCCCACTTGGCAGATGTCATTTTGTAGGGCGCGTTTGGGCCTCCGATGGCAGCCAGGTTTGGAGGAGGGGGCAGCTTTGGTGTGGGAGGAATCCTCGTCCTTATGGAATTTTTGTAGCAAAAGCCCGGGACGGGACACAGGCAAGTTGGTTTTGAAAGGAGTCACTTTTCCCCAAGAAGCCAAACTCAAGAGCCCACTTGGCAGGTGTCATTTTGTAGGGCACGTTTGGGCCTCCGATGGCAGCCAGGTTTGGAGGAGGGGGCAGCTTTGGTCTGGGAGAAATCCTCGTCCTTATGGAATTTTTGTAGGCAAAAGCCCAGGACGGGCCGCAGGCAAGTTGGCTTTGAAAGGAGGTACTTCCACCCAAGAAGACAAACTCAAGAGCCCACAATGCAGATGTCATTTTGTAGGGCACGTTTGGGCCTCCGATGGCAGCCAGGTTTGGAGGAGGGGGCAGCTTTGGTCTGGGAGAAATCCTCGTCCTTATGGAATTTTTGTAGGCAAAAACCCCGCATGGTCCGCAGGCAAGTTAGGCAAGTTGGCTTTGAAAGGAGGCACTTTTCCCCAAGAAGCCAAACTCAAGAACCCACAATGCAGATGTCATTTTGTGGGGCGCGTTTGGGCCTCTGATGGCAGCCAGGTTTGGAGGAGGGGGCAGCTTTGGTCTGGGAGAAATCCTCGTCCTTATGGAATTTTTGTAGTCTAAAGCCCAGGACGGGACGCAGGCAAGTTGGCTTTGAAAGGAGGCACTTCCACCCAAGAAGCCAAACTCAAGAGCCCACTTGGCAGGTGTCATTTTGTAGGGCGCGTTTGGGCCTCCGATGGCAGCCAGGTTTGGAGGAGGGGGCAGCTTTGTTCTGGGAGAAATCCTCGTCCTTATGGAATTTTTGTCGGCAAAAGCCCTGCATGGGCCGCTGGCAAGTTGACTCCGAAAGGAGGCACTTTTCCCCAAGAAGCCAAACTCAAGAGCCCACTTGGCAGATGTCATTTTGTAGGGCGCGTTTGGGCCTCCGATGGCAGCCAGGTTTGGAGGAGGGGGCAGCTTTGGTCTGGGAGAAATCCTCGTCCTTCTGGAATTTTTGTAGTAAAAGCCCGGGAAGGGACGCAGGCAAGTTGGCTTTGAAAGGAAGAACTTTCCCCAAGAAGCCAAACTCAAGAGCCCACTTGGCAGATGTCATTTTGTAGGGCGCGTTTTGGTGTCCGATGGCAGCCAGGTTTGGAGGAGGGGGCAGCTTTGGTCTGGGAGAAATCCTCGTCCTTATGGAATTTTTGTAGGCAAAAGCCCAGGACCGGATGCAGGGAAGTTGGCTTTGAAAGGAGGCAGTTTTCCCCAAGAAGACAAACTCAAGAGCCCACATGGCAGGTGTCATTTTGTAGGGCGCGTTTTGGCATCCGATGGCAGCCAGGTTTGGAGGAGGGGGCAGCTTTGGTCTGGGAGAAATCCTCGTCCTTATGGAATTTTTGTAGGCAAAAGCCCTGCATGGGCCGCCGGCAAGATGACTCCGAAAGGAGGCACTTTTCCCCAAGAAGCCAAACTCAAGAGCCCACTTGGCAGATGTCATTTTGTAGGGCGCGTTTGGGCCTCCGATGGCAGCCAGGTTTGGAGGAGGGGGCAGCTTTGGTCTGGGAGAAATCCTCGTCCTTCTGGAATTTTTGTACTCAAAAGCCCAGGACGGGCCGCAGGCAAGTTAGGCAAGTTGGCTCCGAAAGGAGGCACTTTTCCCCAAGAAGCCAAACTCAAGAACCCTCAATGCAGATGTCATTTTGTGGGGCGCGTTTGGGCCTCTGATGGCAGCCAGGTTTGGAGGAGGGGGCAGCTTTGGTCTGGGAGAAATCCTCGTCCTTATGGAATTTTTGTAGGCAAAAGCCCAGGACGGGCCGCAGGCAAGTTGGCTTTGAAAGGAGGTACTTCCACCCAAGAAGCCAAACTCAAGAGCCCACAATGCAGATGTCATTTTGTAGGGCACGTTTGGGCCTCCGATGGCAGCCAGGTTTGGAGGAGGGGGCAGCTTTGGTCTGGGAGAAATCCTCGTCCTTATGGAATTTTTGTAGGCAAAAACCCCGCATGGGCCGCAGGCAAGTTAGGCAAGTTGGCTTTGAAAGGAGGCACTTTTCCCCAAGAAGCCAAACTCAAGAACCCACAATGCAGATGTCATTTTGTAGGGCGCGTTTGGGCCTCCGATGGCAGCCAGGTTTGGAGGAGGGGGCAGCTTTGGTCTGAGAGAAATCCTCATCCTTATGGAATTTTTGTAGGCAAAAGCCCAGGACGGGCCGCAGGCAAGTTGGCTTTGAAAGGAGGCACTTCCACCCAAGAAGCCAAACTCAAGAGCCCACTTGGCAGGTGTCATTTTGTAGGGCGCGTTTGGGCCTCCGATGGCAGCCAGGTTTGGAGGAGGGGGCAGCTTTGTTCTGGGAGAAATCCTCGTCCTTATGGAATTTTTGTCGGCAAAAGCCCTGCATGGGCCGCAGGCAAGTTGACTCCGAAAGGAGGCACTTTTCCCCAGAAAGCCAAACTCAAGAGCCCACTTGGCAGATGTCATTTTGTAGGGCGCGTTTGGGCCTCCGATGGCAGCCAGGTTTGGAGGAGGGGGCAGCTTTGGTCTGGGAGAAATCCTCGTCCTTATGGAATTTTTGTAGTAAAAGCCCGGGAAGGGACGCAGGCAAGTTGGCTTTGAAAGGAAGAACTTTCCCCAAGAAGCCAAACTCAAGAGCCCACTTGGCAGATGTCATTTTGTAGGGCGCGTTTTGGTGTCCGATGGCAGCCAGGTTTGGAGGAGGGGGCAGCTTTGGTCTGGGAGAAATCCTCGTCCTTATGGAATTTTTGTAGGCAAAAGCCCAGGACCGGATGCAGGGAAGTTGGCTTTGAAAGGAGGCAGTTTTCCCCAAGAAGACAAACTCAAGAGCCCACATGGCAGGTGTCATTTTGTAGGGCGCGTTTTGGCGTCCGATGGCAGCCAGGTTTGGAGGAGGGGGCAGCTTTGGTCTGGGAGAAATCCTCGTCCTTATGGAATTTTTGTAGGCAAAAGCCCAGGACGGGCCGCAGGCAAGTTGACTCCGAAAGGAGGCACTTTTCCCCAGAAAGCCAAACTCAAGAGCCCACTTGGCAGATGTCATTTTGTAGGGCGCGTTTGGGCCTCCGATGGCAGCCAGGTTTGGAGGAGGGGGCAGCTTTGGTCTGGGAGAAATCCTCGTCCTTATGGAATTTTTGTAGGCAAAAACCCCGCATGGGCCGCAGGCAAGTTAGGCAAGTTGGCTTTGAAAGGAGGCACTTTTCCCCAAGAAGCCAAACTCAAGAGCCCACAATGCAGATGTCATTTTGTAGGGCGCGTTTGGGCCTCCGATGGCAGCCAGGTTTGGAGGAGGGGGCAGCTTTGGTCTGGGAGAAATCCTCATCCTTATGGAATTTTTGTAGGCAAAAGCCCAGGACGGCCCGCAGGCAAGTTGGCTTTGAAAGGAGGCACTTCCACCCAAGAAGCCAAACTCAAGAGCCCACTTGGCAGGTGTCATTTTGTAGGGCGCGTTTGGGCCTCCGATGGCAGCCAGGTTTGGAGGAGGGGGCAGCTTTGTTCTGGGAGAAATCCTCGTCCTTATGGAATTTTTGTCGGCAAAAGCCCTGCATGGGCCGCAGGCAAGTTGACTCCGAAAGGAGGCACTTTTCCCCAGAAAGCCAAACTCAAGAGCCCACTTGGCAGATGTCATTTTGTAGGGCGCGTTTGGGCCTCCGATGGCAGCCAGGTTTGGAGGAGGGGGCAGCTTTGGTCTGGGAGAAATCCTCGTCCTTATGGAATTTTTGTAGTAAAAGCCCGGGAAGGGACGCAGGCAAGTTGGCTTTGAAAGGAAGAACTTTCCCCAAGAAGCCAAACTCAAGAGCCCACTTGGCAGATGTCATTTTGTAGGGCGCGTTTTGGTGTCCGATGGCAGCCAGGTTTGGAGGAGGGGGCAGCTTTGGTCTGGGAGAAATCCTCGTCCTTATGGAATTTTTGTAGGCAAAAGCCCAGGACCGGATGCAGGGAAGTTGGCTTTGAAAGGAGGCAGTTTTCCCCAAGAAGACAAACTCAAGAGCCCACATGGCAGGTGTCATTTTGTAGGGCGCGTTTTGGCGTCCGATGGCAGCCAGGTTTGGAGGAGGGGGCAGCTTTGGTCTGGGAGAAATCCTCGTCCTTATGGAATTTTTGTAGGCAAAAGCCCAGGACGGGCCGCAGGCAAGTTGACTCCGAAAGGAGGCACTTTTCCCCAGAAAGCCAAACTCAAGAGCCCACTTGGCAGATGTCATTTTGTAGGGCGCGTTTGGGCCTCCGATGGCAGCCAGGTTTGGAGGAGGGGGCAGCTTTGGTCTGGGAGAAATCCTCGTCCTTATGGAATTTTTGTAGGCAAAAACCCCGCATGGGCCGCAGGCAAGTTAGGCAAGTTGGCTTTGAAAGGAGGCACTTTTCCCCAAGAAGCCAAACTCAAGAGCCCACAATGCAGATGTCATTTTGTAGGGCGCGTTTGGGCCTCCGATGGCAGCCAGGTTTGGAGGAGGGGGCAGCTTTGGTCTGGGAGAAATCCTCATCCTTATGGAATTTTTGTAGGCAAAAGCCCAGGACGGGCCGCAGGCAAGTTAGGCAAGTTGGCTTTGAAAGGAGGCACTTTTCCCCAAGAAGCCAAACTCAAGAGCCCACTTGGCAGATGTCATTTTGTAGGGCGCGTTTGGGCCTCCGATGGCAGCCAGGTTTGGAGGAGGGGGCAGCTTTGGTCTGGGAGAAATCCTCGTCCTTATGGAATTTTTGTAGGCAAAAGCCCAGGACGGGCCGCAGGCAAGTTGGCTTTGAAAGGAGGCACTTCCACCCAAGAAGCCAAACTCAAGAGCCCACTTGGCAGATGTCATTTTGTAGGGCACGTTTGGGCCTCCGATGGCAGCCAGGTTTGGAGGAGGGGGCAGCTTTGGTCTGGGAGAAATCCTCGTCCTTATGGAATTTTTGTCGGCAAAAGCCCTGCATGGGCCGCAGGCAAGTTGACTCCGAAAGGAGGCACTTTTCCCCAGGAAGCCAAACTCAAGAGCCCACTTGGCAGGTGTCATTTTGTAGGGCACGTTTGGGCCTCCGATGGCAGCCAGGTTTGGAGGAGGGGGCAGCTTTGGTCTGGGAGAAATCCTCGTCCTTCTGGAATTTTTGTAGTAAAAGCCCGGGAAGGGACGCAGGCAAGTTGGCTTTGAAAGGAAGAACTTTCCCCAAGAAGCCAAACTCAAGAGCCCACTTGGCAGATGTCATTTTGTAGGGCGCGTTTTGGTGTCCGATGGCAGCCAGGTTTGGAGGAGGGGGCAGCTTTGGTCTGGGAGAAATCCTCGTCCTTATGGAATTTTTGTAGGCAAAAGCCCAGGACCGGATGCAGGGAAGTTGGCTTTGAAAGGAGGCAGTTTTCCCCAAGAAGACAAACTCAAGAGCCCACATGGCAGGTGTCATTTTGTAGGGCGCGTTTTGGCATCCGATGGCAGCCAGGTTTGGAGGAGGGGGCAGCTTTGGTCTGGGAGAAATCCTCGTCCTTATGGAATTTTTGTAGGCAAAAGCCCTGCATGGGCCGCCGGCAAGATGACTCCGAAAGGAGGCACTTTTCCCCAAGAAGCCAAACTCAAGAGCCCACTTGGCAGATGTCATTTTGTAGGGCGCGTTTGGGCCTCCGATGGCAGCCAGGTTTGGAGGAGGGGGCAGCTTTGGTCTGGGAGAAATCCTCGTCCTTCTGGAATTTTTGTACTCAAAAGCCCAGGACGGGCCGCAGGCAAGTTAGGCAAGTTGGCTCCGAAAGGAGGCACTTTTCCCCAAGAAGCCAAACTCAAGAACCCTCAATGCAGATGTCATTTGTGGGGCGCGTTTGGGCCTCTGATGGCAGCCAGGTTTGGAGGAGGGGGCAGCTTTGGTCTGGGAGAAATCCTCGTCCTTATGGAATTTTTGTAGTCTAAAGCCCAGGACGGGCCGCAGGCAAGTTAGGCAAGTTGGCTTTGAAATGACTTACTTTTCCCCAAGAAGCCAAACTCAAGAGCACACTTGGCAGATGTCATTTTGTAGGGCGCGTTTGGGCCTCCGATGGCAGCCAGGTTTGGAGGAGGGGGCAGCTTTGGTCTGGGAGAAATCCTCGTCCTTATGGAATTTTTGTAGGCAAAAGCCCAGGACGGGCCGCAGGCAAGTTAGGCAAGTTGGCTTTGAAAGGAGGCACTTTTCCCCAAGAAGCCAAACTCAAGAACCCACAATGCAGATGTCATTTTGTAGGGCGCGTTTGGGCCTCCGATGGCAGCCAGGTTTGGAGGAGGGGGCAGCTTTGGTCTGAGAGAAATCCTCATCCTTATGGAATTTTTGTAGGCAAAAGCCCAGGACGGGCCGCAGGCAAGTTGACTCCGAAAGGAGGCACTTCCACCCAAGAAGCCAAACTCAAGAGCCCACTTGGCAGGTGTCATTTTGTAGGGCGCGTTTGGGCCTCCGATGGCAGCCAGGTTTGGAGGAGGGGGCAGCTTTGTTCTGGGAGAAATCCTCGTCCTTATGGAATTTTTGTCGGCAAAAGCCCTGCATGGGCCGCAGGCAAGTTGACTCCGAAAGGAGGCACTTTTCCCCAAGAAGCCAAACTCAAGAGCCCACTTGGCAGATGTCATTTTGTAGGGCGCGTTTGGGCCTCCGATGGCAGCCAGGTTTGGAGGAGGGGGCAGCTTTGGTCTGGGAGAAATCCTCGTCCTTATGGAATTTTTGTAGTAAAAGCCCGGGAAGGGACGCAGGCAAGTTGGCTTTGAAAGGAAGAACTTTCCCCAAGAAGCCAAACTCAAGAGCCCACTTGGCAGATGTCATTTTGTAGGGCGCGTTTTGGTGTCCGATGGCAGCCAGGTTTGGAGGAGGGGGCAGCTTTGGTCTGGGAGAAATCCTCGTCCTTATGGAATTTTTGTAGGCAAAAGCCCAGGACCGGATGCAGGGAAGTTGGCTTTGAAAGGAGGCAGTTTTCCCCAAGAAGACAAACTCAAGAGCCCACATGGCAGGTGTCATTTTGTAGGGCGCGTTTTGGCGTCCGATGGCAGCCAGGTTTGGAGGAGGGGGCAGCTTTGGTCTGGGAGAAATCCTCGTCCTTATGGAATTTTTGTAGGCAAAAGCCCTGCATGGGCCGCAGGCAAGTTGACTCCGAAAGGAGGCACTTTTCCCCAGAAATCCAGACTCAAGAGCCCACTTGGCAGATGTCATTTTGTAGGGCGCGTTTGGGCCTCCGATGGCAGCCAGGTTTGGAGGAGGGGGCAGCTTTGGTCTGGGAGAAATCCTCGTCCTTATGGAATTTTTGTAGGCAAAAACCCCGCATGGGCCGCAGGCAAGTTAGGCAAGTTGGCTTTGAAAGGAGGCACTTTTCCCCAAGAAGCCAAACTCAAGAGCCCACAATGCAGATGTCATTTTGTAGGGCGCGTTTGGGCCTCCGATGGCAGCCAGGTTTGGAGGAGGGGGCAGCTTTGGTCTGGGAGAAATCCTCATCCTTATGGAATTTTTGTAGGCAAAAGCCCAGGACGGGCCGCAGGCAAGTTGGCTTTGAAAGGAGGCACTTCCACCCAAGAAGCCAAACTCAAGAGCCCACTTGGCAGGTGTCATTTTGTAGGGCGCGTTTGGGCCTCCGATGGCAGCCAGGTTTGGAGGAGGGGGCAGCTTTGGTCTGGGAGAAATCCTCGTCCTTATGGAATTTTTGTCGGCAAAAGCCCTGCATGGGCCGCAGGCAAGTTGACTCCGAAAGGAGGCACTTTTCCCCAAGAAGCCAAACTCAAGAGCCCGCTTGGCAGATGTCATTTTGTAGGGCGCGTTTGGGCCTCCGATGGCAGCCAGGTTTGGAGGAGGGGGCAGCTTTGGTCTGGGAGAAATCCTCGTCCTTATGGAATTTTTGTAGTAAAAGCCCGGGAAGGGACGCAGGCAAGTTGGCTTTGAATGGAAGAACTTTCCCCAAGAAGCCAAACTCAAGAGCCCACTTGGCAGATGTCATTTTGTAGGGCGCGTTTTGGTGTCCGATGGCAGCCAGGTTTGGAGGAGGGGGCAGCTTTGGTCTGGGAGAAATCCTCGTCCTTATGGAATTTTTGTAGTCTAAAGCCCAGCACGGGCCGCAGGCTAGTTAGGCAAGCAGGCTTTGAAAGGAGGCACTTTCCCTCAAGAAGCCAAACTCAAGAGCCCACTTGGCAGATGTCATTTTGTAGGGCGCGTTTGGGCCTCCGATGGCAGCCAGGTTTGGAGGAGGGGGCAGCTTTGGTCTGGGAGAAATCCTCGTCCTTATGGAATTTTTGTAGGCAAAAGCCCAGGACGGGCCGCAGGCAAGTTGGCTTTGAAAGGAGGTACTTCCACCCAAGAAGCCAAACTCAAGAGCCCACTTGGCAGATGTCATTTTGTAGGGCACGTTTGGGCCTCCGATGGCAGCCAGGTTTGGAGGAGGGGGCAGCTTTGGTCTGGGAGAAATCCTCGTCCTTATGGAATTTTTGTAGGCAAAAGCCCTGCATGGGCCGCAGGCAAGTTGACTCCGAAAGGAGGCACTTTTCCCCAGAAAGCCAAACTCAAGAGCCCACTTGGCAGATGTCATTTTGTAGGGCACGTTTGGGCCTCCGATGGCAGCCAGGTTTGGAGGAGGGGGCAGCTTTGGTCTGGGGGGAATCCTCGTCCTTATGGAATTTTTGTAGCAAAAGCCCGGGACGGGACGCAGGCAGTTTGGTTTTGAAAGGAGGCACTTTTCCCCAAGAAGCCAAACTCAAGAGCCCACTTGGCAGATGTCATTTTGTAGGGCGCGTTTTGGTGTCCGATGGCAGCCAGGTTTGGAGGAGGGGGCAGCTTTGGTCTGGGAGAAATCCTCGTCCTTATGGAATTTTTGTAGGCAAAAGCCCAGGACCGGATGCAGGGAAGTTGGCTTTGAAAGGAGGCAGTTTTCCCCAAGAAGACAAACTCAAGAGCCCACATGGCAGGTGTCATTTTGTAGGGCGCGTTTTGGCGTCCGATGGCAGCCAGGTTTGGAGGAGGGGGCAGCTTTGGTCTGGGAGAAATCCTCGTCCTTATGGAATTTTTGTAGGCAAAAGCCCTGCATGGGCCGCCGGCAAGATGACTCCGAAAGGAGGCACTTTTCCCCAAGAAGCCAAACTCAAGAGCCCACTTGGCAGATGTCATTTTGTAGGGCGCGTTTGGGCCTCCGATGGCAGCCAGGTTTGGAGGAGGGGGCAGCTTTGGTCTGGGAGAAATCCTCGTCCTTCTGGAATTTTTGTACTCAAAAGCCCAGGACGGGCCGCAGGCAAGTTAGGCAAGTTGGCTCCGAAAGGAGGCACTTTTCCCCAAGAAGCCAAACTCAAGAACCCTCAATGCAGATGTCATTTTGTGGGGCGCGTTTGGGCCTCTGATGGCAGCCAGGTTTGGAGGAGGGGGCAGCTTTGGTCTGGGAGAAATCCTCGTCCTTATGGAATTTTTGTAGGCAAAAGCCCAGGACGGGCCGCAGGCAAGTTAGGCAAGTTGGCTTTGAAATGACTTACTTTTCCCCAAGAAGCCAAACTCAAGAGCGAACTTGGCAGATGTCATTTTGTAGGGCGCGTTTGGGCCTCCGATGGCAGCCAGGTTTGGAGGAGGGGGCAGCTTTGGTCTGGGAGAAATCCTCGTCCTTATGGAATTTTTGTAGGCAAAAGCCCAGGACGGGCCGCAGGCAAGTTGGCTTTGAAAGGAGGTACTTCCACCCAAGAAGCCAAACTCAAGAGCCCACAATGCAGATGTCATTTTGTAGGGCACGTTTGGGCCTCCGATGGCAGCCAGGTTTGGAGGAGGGGGCAGCTTTGGTCTGGGAGAAATCCTCGTCCTTATGGAATTTTTGTAGGCAAAAACCCCGCATGGGCCGCAGGCAAGTTAGGCAAGTTGGCTTTGAAAGGAGGCTCTTTTCCCCAAGAAGCCAAACTCAAGAACCCACAATGCAGATGTCATTTTGTAGGGCGCGTTTGGGCCTCCGATGGCAGCCAGGTTTGGAGGAGGGGGCAGCTTTGGTCTGAGAGAAATCCTCATCCTTATGGAATTTTTGTAGGCAAAAGCCCAGGACGGGCCGCAGGCAAGTTGGCTTTGAAAGGAGGCACTTCCACCCAAGAAGCCAAACTCAAGAGCCCACTTGGCAGGTGTCATTTTGTAGGGCGCGTTTGGGCCTCCGATGGCAGCCAGGTTTGGAGGAGGGGGCAGCTTTGGTCTGGGAGAAATCCTCGTCCTTATGGAATTTTTGTCGGCAAAAGCCCTGCATGGGCCGCAGGCAAGTTGACTCCGAAAGGAGGCACTTTTCCCCAAGAAGCCAAACTCAAGAGCCCACTTGGCAGATGTCATTTTGTAGGGCGCGTTTGGGCCTCCGATGGCAGCCAGGTTTGGAGGAGGGGGCAGCTTTGGTCTGGGAGAAATCCTCGTCCTTATGGAATTTTTGTAGTAAAATCCCGGGAAGGGACGCAGGCAAGTTGGCTTTGAAAGGAAGAACTTTCCCCAAGAAGCCAAACTCAAGAGCCCACTTGGCAGATGTCATTTTGTAGGGCGCGTTTTGGTGTCCGATGGCAGCCAGGTTTGGAGGAGGGGGCAGCTTTGGTCTGGGAGAAATCCTCGTCCTTATGGAATTTTTGTAGGCAAAAGCCCAGGACCGGATGCAGGGAAGTTGGCTTTGAAAGGAGGCAGTTTTCCCCAAGAAGACAAACTCAAGAGCCCACATGGCAGGTGTCATTTTGTAGGGCGCGTTTTGGCGTCCGATGGCAGCCAGGTTTGGAGGAGGGGGCAGCTTTGGTCTGGGAGAAATCCTCGTCCTTATGGAATTTTTGTAGGCAAAAGCCCAGGACGGGCCGCAGGCAAGTTGACTCCGAAAGGAGGCACTTTTCCCCAGAAAGCCAAACTCAAGAGCCCACTTGGCAGATGTCATTTTGTAGGGCGCGTTTGGGCCTCCGATGGCAGCCAGGTTTGGAGGAGGGGGCAGCTTTGGTCTGGCAGGAATCCTCGTCCTTATGGAATTTTTGGAGGCAAAAGCCCGGGACGGGACGCAGGCAAGTTGGTTTTGAAAGGAGTCACTTTTCCCCAAGAAGCCAAACTCAAGAGCCCACTTGGCAGGTGTCATTTTGTAGGGCGCGTTTGGGCCTCCGATGGCAGCCAGGTTTGGAGGAGGGGGCAGCTTTGGTCTGGGAGAAATCCTCGTCCTTATGGAATTTTTGTAGGCAAAAACCCCACATGGGCCGCAGGCAAGTTAGGCAAGTTGGCTTTGAAAGGAGGCACTTTTCCCCAAGAAGCCAAACTCAAGAACCCACAATGCAGATGTCATTTTGTAGGGCGCGTTTGGGCCTCCGATGGCAGCCAGGTTTGGAGGAGGGGCAGCTTTGGTCTGGGAGAAATCCTCGTCCTTATGGAATTTTTGTAGGCAAAAGCCCAGGACGGGACGCAGGCAAGTTGGCTTTGAAAGGAGGCACTTCCACCCAAGAAGCCAAACTCAAGAGCCCACTTGGCAGATGTCATTTTGTAGGGCACATTTGGGCCTCCGATGGCAGCCAGGTTTGGAGGAGGGGGCAGCTTTGGTCTGGGAGAAATCCTCGTCCTTATGGAATTTTTGTAGGCAAAAGCCCTGCATGGGCCGCCGGCAAGTTGACTCCGAAAGGAGGCACTTTTCCCCAAGAAGCCAAACTCAAGAGCCCACTTGGCAGATGTCATTTTGTAGGGCGCGTTTGGGCCTCCGATGGCAGCCAGGTTTGGAGGAGGGGGCAGCTTTGGTCTGGGAGAAATCCTTGTCCTTATGGAATTTTTGTAGGCACAAGCCAAGAACGGGCCACAGGCAAGTTGGCTTTGAAAGGAGGCACTTTCCCCCAAGAAGCCAAACTCAAGAGCCCACTTGGCAGGTGTCATTTTGTAGGGCGCGTTTGGGCCTCCGATGGCAGCCAGGTTTGGAGGAGGGGGAAGCTTTGGTCTGGGAGAAATCCTCGTCCTTATGGAATTTTTGTAGTAAAAGCCCGGGAAGGGACGCAGGCAAGTTGGCTTTGAAAGGAAGAACTTTCCCCAAGAAGCCAAACTCAAGAGCCCACTTGGCAGATGTCATTTTGTAGGGCGCGTTTTGGTGTCCGATGGCAGCCAGGTTTGGAGGAGGGGGCAGCTTTGGTCTGGGAGAAATCCTCGTCCTTATGGAATTTTTGTAGGCAAAAGCCAGGAACTGATGCAGGGAAGTTGGCTTTGAAAGGAGGCAGTTTTCCCCAAGAAGACAAACTCAAGAGCCCACATGGCAGGTGTCATTTTGTAGGGCGCGTTTTGGCGTCCGATGGCAGCCAGGTTTGGAGGAGGGGGCAGCTTTGGTCTGGGAGAAATCCTCGTCCTTATGGAATTTTTGTAGGCAAAAGCCCTGCATGGGCCGCAGGCAACATGACTCCGAAAGGAGGCACTTTTCCCCAAGAAGCCAAACTCAAGAGCCCACTTGGCAGATGTCATTTTGTAGGGCGCGTTTGGGCCTCCGATGGCAGCCAGGTTTGGAGGAGGGGGCAGCTTTGGTCTGGGAGAAATCCTCGTCCTTATGGAATTTTTGTAGGCAAAAGCCCAGGACGGGCCGCAGGCAAGTTGGCTTTGAAAGGAGGTACTTCCACCCAAGAAGCCAAACTCAAGAGCCCACAATGCAGATGTCATTTTGTAGGGCACGTTTGGGCCTCCGATGGCAGCCAGGTTTGGAGGAGGGGGCAGCTTTGGTCTGGGAGAAATCCTCGTCCTTATGGAATTTTTGTAGCAAAAGCCCGGGACGGGACGCAGGCAAGTTGGTTTTGAAAGGAGTCACTTTTCCCCAAGAAGCCAAACTCAAGAGCCCACTTGGCAGGTGTCATTTTGTAGGGCGCGTTTGGGCCTCCGATGGCAGCCAGGTTTGGAGGAGGGGGCAGCTTTGGTCTGGGAGAAATCCTCGTCCTTATGGAATTTTTGTAGGCAAAAACCCCGCATGGGCCGCAGGCAAGTTAGGCAAGTTGGCTTTGAAAGGAGGCTCTTTTCCCCAAGAAGCCAAACTCAAGAACCCACAATGCAGATGTCATTTTGTAGGGCGCGTTTGGGCCTCCGATGGCAGCCAGGTTTGGAGGAGGGGGCAGCTTTGGTCTGAGAGAAATCCTCATCCTTATGGAATTTTTGTAGGCAAAAGCCCAGGACGGGCCGCAGGCAAGTTGGCTTTGAAAGGAGGCACTTCCACCCAAGAAGCCAAACTCAAGAGCCCACTTGGCAGGTGTCATTTTGTAGGGCGCGTTTGGGCCTCCGATGGCAGCCAGGTTTGGAGGAGGGGGCAGCTTTGGTCTGGGAGAAATCCTCGTCCTTATGGAATTTTTGTCGGCAAAAGCCCTGCATGGGCCGCAGGCAAGTTGACTCCGAAAGGAGGCACTTTTCCCCAAGAAGCCAAACTCAAGAGCCCACTTGGCAGATGTCATTTTGTAGGGCGCGTTTGGGCCTCCGATGGCAGCCAGGTTTGGAGGAGGGGGCAGCTTTGGTCTGGGAGAAATCCTCGTCCTTATGGAATTTTTGTAGTAAAATCCCGGGAAGGGACGCAGGCAAGTTGGCTTTGAAAGGAAGAACTTTCCCCAAGAAGCCAAACTCAAGAGCCCACTTGGCAGATGTCATTTTGTAGGGCGCGTTTTGGTGTCCGATGGCAGCCAGGTTTGGAGGAGGGGGCAGCTTTGGTCTGGGAGAAATCCTCGTCCTTATGGAATTTTTGTAGGCAAAAGCCCAGGACCGGATGCAGGGAAGTTGGCTTTGAAAGGAGGCAGTTTTCCCCAAGAAGACAAACTCAAGAGCCCACATGGCAGGTGTCATTTTGTAGGGCGCGTTTTGGCGTCCGATGGCAGCCAGGTTTGGAGGAGGGGGCAGCTTTGGTCTGGGAGAAATCCTCGTCCTTATGGAATTTTTGTAGGCAAAAGCCCAGGACGGGCCGCAGGCAAGTTGACTCCGAAAGGAGGCACTTTTCCCCAGAAAGCCAAACTCAAGAGCCCACTTGGCAGATGTCATTTTGTAGGGCGCGTTTTGGCGTCCGATGGCAGCCAGGTTTGGAGGAGGGGGCAGCTTTGGTCTGGCAGGAATCCTCGTCCTTATGGAATTTTTGGAGGCAAAAGCCCGGGACGGGACGCAGGCAAGTTGGTTTTGAAAGGAGTCACTTTTCCCCAAGAAGCCAAACTCAAGAGCCCACTTGGCAGGTGTCATTTTGTAGGGCGCGTTTGGGCCTCCGATGGCAGCCAGGTTTGGAGGAGGGGGCAGCTTTGGTCTGGGAGAAATCCTCGTCCTTATGGAATTTTTGTAGGCAAAAACCCCACATGGGCCGCAGGCAAGTTAGGCAAGTTGGCTTTGAAAGGAGGCACTTTTCCCCAAGAAGCCAAACTCAAGAACCCACAATGCAGATGTCATTTTGTAGGGCGCGTTTGGGCCTCCGATGGCAGCCAGGTTTGGAGGAGGGGCAGCTTTGGTCTGGGAGAAATCCTCGTCCTTATGGAATTTTTGTAGGCAAAAGCCCAGGACGGGACGCAGGCAAGTTGGCTTTGAAAGGAGGCACTTCCACCCAAGAAGCCAAACTCAAGAGCCCACTTGGCAGATGTCATTTTGTAGGGCACATTTGGGCCTCCGATGGCAGCCAGGTTTGGAGGAGGGGGCAGCTTTGGTCTGGGAGAAATCCTCGTCCTTATGGAATTTTTGTAGGCAAAAGCCCTGCATGGGCCGCCGGCAAGTTGACTCCGAAAGGAGGCACTTTTCCCCAAGAAGCCAAACTCAAGAGCCCACTTGGCAGATGTCATTTTGTAGGGCGCGTTTGGGCCTCCGATGGCAGCCAGGTTTGGAGGAGGGGGCAGCTTTGGTCTGGGAGAAATCCTTGTCCTTATGGAATTTTTGTAGGCACAAGCCAAGAACGGGCCACAGGCAAGTTGGCTTTGAAAGGAGGCACTTTCCCCCAAGAAGCCAAACTCAAGAGCCCACTTGGCAGGTGTCATTTTGTAGGGCGCGTTTGGGCCTCCGATGGCAGCCAGGTTTGGAGGAGGGGGAAGCTTTGGTCTGGGAGAAATCCTCGTCCTTATGGAATTTTTGTAGTAAAAGCCCGGGAAGGGACGCAGGCAAGTTGGCTTTGAAAGGAAGAACTTTCCCCAAGAAGCCAAACTCAAGAGCCCACTTGGCAGATGTCATTTTGTAGGGCGCGTTTTGGTGTCCGATGGCAGCCAGGTTTGGAGGAGGGGGCAGCTTTGGTCTGGGAGAAATCCTCGTCCTTATGGAATTTTTGTAGGCAAAAGCCAGGAACTGATGCAGGGAAGTTGGCTTTGAAAGGAGGCAGTTTTCCCCAAGAAGACAAACTCAAGAGCCCACATGGCAGGTGTCATTTTGTAGGGCGCGTTTTGGCGTCCGATGGCAGCCAGGTTTGGAGGAGGGGGCAGCTTTGGTCTGGGAGAAATCCTCGTCCTTATGGAATTTTTGTAGGCAAAAGCCCTGCATGGGCCGCAGGCAACATGACTCCGAAAGGAGGCACTTTTCCCCAAGAAGCCAAACTCAAGAGCCCACTTGGCAGATGTCATTTTGTAGGGCGCGTTTGGGCCTCCGATGGCAGCCAGGTTTGGAGGAGGGGGCAGCTTTGGTCTGGGAGAAATCCTCGTCCTTATGGAATTTTTGTAGGCAAAAGCCCAGGACGGGCCGCAGGCAAGTTGGCTTTGAAAGGAGGTACTTCCACCCAAGAAGCCAAACTCAAGAGCCCACAATGCAGATGTCATTTTGTAGGGCACGTTTGGGCCTCCGATGGCAGCCAGGTTTGGAGGAGGGGGCAGCTTTGGTCTGGGAGAAATCCTCGTCCTTATGGAATTTTTGTAGCAAAAGCCCGGGACGGGACGCAGGCAAGTTGGTTTTGAAAGGAGTCACTTTTCCCCAAGAAGCCAAACTCAAGAGCCCACTTGGCAGGTGTCATTTTGTAGGGCGCGTTTGGGCCTCTGATGGCAGCCAGGTTTGGAGGAGGGGGCAGCTTTGGTCTGGGAGAAATCCTCGTCCTTATGGAATTTTTGTAGGCAAAAACCCCGCATGGGCCGCAGGCAAGTTCGGCAAGTTGGCTTTGAAAGGAGGCACTTTTCCCCAAGAAGCCAAACTCAAGAACCCACAATGCAGATGTCATTTTGTATGGCGCGTTTGGGCCTCCGATGGCAGCCAGGTTTGGAGGAGGGGGCAGCTTTGGTCTGGGAGAAATCCTCGTCCTTATGGAATTTTTGTAGGCAAAAGCCCAGGACGGGCCGCAGGCAAGTTAGGCAAGTTGGCTCCGAAAGGAGGCACTTTTCCCCAAGAAGCCAAACTCAAGAACCCTCAATGCAGATGTCATTTTGTGGGGCGCGTTTGGGCCTCCGATGGCAGCCAGGTTTGGAGGAGGGGGCAGCTTTGGTCTGGGAGAAATCCTCGTCCTTATGGAATTTTTGTAGTCTAAAGCCCAGCACGGGCTGCAGGCAAGTTGGCTTTGAAAGGAGGCACTTTCCCCCAAGAAGCCAAACTCAGGAGCCCACTTGGCATATGTCATTTTGTAGGGCGCGTTTGGGCCACCGATGGCAGCCAGGTTTGGAGGAGGGGGCAGCTTTGGTCTGGGAGAAATCCTCGTCCTTATGGAATTTTTGTAGCCAAACCCGGGACCGGGTGCAGGCAAGTTGGTTTTGAAATGACTCACTTTTCCCCAAGAAGCCAAACTCAAGAGCCCACTTGGCAGATGTCATTTTGTAGGGCGCGTTTGGGCCTCCGATGGCAGCCAGGTTTGGAGGAGGGGGAAGCTTTGGTCTGGGAGAAATCCTCGTCCTTATGGAATTTTTGTAGGCAAAAGCCCAGGACGGGCCGCAGGCAAGTTGGCTTTGAAAGGAGGTACTTCCACCCAAGAAGCCAAACTCAAGAGCCCACAATGCAGATGTCATTTTGTAGGGCACGTTTGGGCCTCCGATGGCAGCCAGGTTTGGAGGAGGGGGCAGCTTTGGTCTGGGAGAAATCCTCGTCCTTATGGAATTTTTGTAGGCAAAAGCCCTGCATGGGCCGCAGGCAAGTTGACTCCGAAAGGAGGCACTTTTCCCCAGAAAGCCAAACTCAAGAGCCCACTTGGCAGATGTCATTTTGTAGGGCGCGTTTGGGCCTCCGATGGCAGCCAGGTTTGGAGGAGGGGGCAGCTTTGGTCTGGGAGGAATCCTCGTCCTTATGGAATTTTTGTAGGCAAAAACCCCGCATGGGCCGCAGGCAAGTTAGGCAAGTTGGCTTTGAAAGGAGGCACTTTTCCCCAAGAAGCCAAACTCAAGAGCCCACTTGGCAGGTGTCATTTTGTAGGGCGCGTTTGGGCCTCCGATGGCAGCCAGGTTTGGAGGAGGGGGCAGCTTTGGTCTGGGAGGAATCCTCGTCCTTATGGAATTTTTGTAGCAAAAGCCCGGGACGGGACGCAGGCAAGTTGGCTTTGAAAGGAGGCACTTTTCCCCAAGAAGCCAAACTCAAGAGCCCACTTGGCAGATGTCATTTTGTAGGGCGCGTTTGGGCCTCCGATGGCAGCCAGGTTTGGAGGAGGGGGCAGCTTTGGTCTGGGAGAAATCCTTGTCCTTATGGAATTTTTGTAGGCACAAGCCCAGGACGGGCCGCCGGCAAGTTGGCTTTGAAAGGAGGCACTTTTCCCCAAGAAGCCAAACTCAAGAGCCCACTTGGCAGGTGTCATTTTGTAGGGCGCGTTTGGGCCTCCGATGGCAGCCAGGTTTGGAGGAGGGGGCAGCTTTGGTCTGGGAGAAATCCTCGTCCTTATGGAATTTTTGTCGGCAAAAGCCCTGCATGGGCCGCAGGCAAGTTGACTCCGAAAGGAGGCACTTTTCCCCAGGAAGCCAAACTCAAGAGCCCACTTGGCAGATGTCATTTTGTAGGGCGCGTTTGGGCCTCCGATGGCAGCCAGGTTTGGAGGAGGGGGCAGCTTTGGTCTGGGAGGAATCCTCGTCCTTATGGAATTTTTGTAGCAAAAGCCCGGGACGGGACACAGGCAAGTTGGTTTTGAAAGGAGTCACTTTTCCCCAAGAAGCCAAACTCAAGAGCCCACTAGGCAGGTGTCATTTTGTGGGTCGCGTTTGGGCCTCTGATGGCAGCCAGGTTTGGAGGAGGAGGCAGCTTTGGTATGGGAGAAATCCTCGTCCTTATGGAATTTTTGTAGTCTAAAGCCCAGCACGGGCCGCAGGCTAGTTCGGCAAGTTGGCTTTGAAAGGAGGCACTGTTCCGCAAGAAGCCAAACTCAAGAGCGAACTTGGCAGATGTCATTTTGTAGGGCGCGTTTGGGCCTCCGATGGCAGCCAGGTTTGGAGGAGGGGGCAGCTTTGGTCTGGGAGAAATCCTCGTCCTTATGGAATTTTTGTAGGCAAAAGCCCAGGACGGGCCGCAGGCAAGTTGGCTTTGAATGGAGGCACTTCCACCCAAGAACCCAAACTCAAGAGCCCACTTGGCAGATGTCATTTTGTAGGGCACGTTTGGGCCTCCGATGGCAGCCAGGTTTGGAGGAGGGGGCAGCTTTGGTCTGGGAGAAATCCTCGTCCTTATGGAATTTTTGTAGGCAAAAGCCCAGCACAGGCCGCAGGCTAGTTAGGCAAGTTGGCTCCGAAAGGAGTCACTTTTCCCCAAGAAGCCAAACTCAAGAGCCCACTTGGCAGGTGTCATTTTGTAGGGCGCGTTTTGGCGTCCGATGGCAGCCAGGTTTGGAGGAGGGGGCAGCTTTGGTCTGGGAGAAATCCTCGTCCTTATGGAATTTTTGTAGGCAAAAGCCCTGCATGGGCCGCAGGCAACATGACTCCGAAAGGAGGCACTTTTCCCCAAGAAGCCAAACTCAAGAGCCCACTTGGCAGATGTCATTTTGTAGGGCGCGTTTGGGCCTCCGATGGCAGCCAGGTTTGGAGGAGGGGGCAGCTTTGGTCTGGGAGAAATCCTCGTCCTTATGGAATTTTTGTAGGCAAAAGCCCAGGACGGGCCGCAGGCAAGTTGGCTTTGAAAGGAGGTACTTCCACCCAAGAAGCCAAACTCAAGAGCCCACAATGCAGATGTCATTTTGTAGGGCACGTTTGGGCCTCCGATGGCAGCCAGGTTTGGAGGAGGGGGCAGCTTTGGTCTGGGAGAAATCCTCGTCCTTATGGAATTTTTGTAGCAAAAGCCCGGGACGGGACGCAGGCAAGTTGGTTTTGAAAGGAGTCACTTTTCCCCAAGAAGCCAAACTCAAGAGCCCACTTGGCAGGTGTCATTTTGTAGGGCGCGTTTGGGCCTCTGATGGCAGCCAGGTTTGGAGGAGGGGGCAGCTTTGGTCTGGGAGAAATCCTCGTCCTTATGGAATTTTTGTAGGCAAAAACCCCGCATGGGCCGCAGGCAAGTTCGGCAAGTTGGCTTTGAAAGGAGGCACTTTTCCCCAAGAAGCCAAACTCAAGAACCCACAATGCAGATGTCATTTTGTATGGCGCGTTTGGGCCTCCGATGGCAGCCAGGTTTGGAGGAGGGGGCAGCTTTGGTCTGGGAGAAATCCTCATCCTTATGGAATTTTTGTAGGCAAAAGCCCAGGACGGGCCGCAGGCAAGTTAGGCAAGTTGGCTCCGAAAGGAGGCACTTTTCCCCAAGAAGCCAAACTCAAGAACCCTCAATGCAGATGTCATTTTGTGGGGCGCGTTTGGGCCTCCGATGGCAGCCAGGTTTGGAGGAGGGGGCAGCTTTGGTCTGGGAGAAATCCTCGTCCTTATGGAATTTTTGTAGTCTAAAGCCCAGCACGGGCTGCAGGCAAGTTGGCTTTGAAAGGAGGCACTTTCCCCCAAGAAGCCAAACTCAGGAGCCCACTTGGCATATGTCATTTTGTAGGGCGCGTTTGGGCCACCGATGGCAGCCAGGTTTGGAGGAGGGGGCAGCTTTGGTCTGGGAGAAATCCTCGTCCTTATGGAATTTTTGTAGCCAAACCCGGGACCGGGTGCAGGCAAGTTGGTTTTGAAATGACTCACTTTTCCCCAAGAAGCCAAACTCAAGAGCCCACTTGGCAGATGTCATTTTGTAGGGCGCGTTTGGGCCTCCGATGGCAGCCAGGTTTGGAGGAGGGGGAAGCTTTGGTCTGGGAGAAATCCTCGTCCTTATGGAATTTTTGTAGGCAAAAGCCCAGGACGGGCCGCAGGCAAGTTGGCTTTGAAAGGAGGTACTTCCACCCAAGAAGCCAAACTCAAGAGCCCACAATGCAGATGTCATTTTGTAGGGCACGTTTGGGCCTCCGATGGCAGCCAGGTTTGGAGGAGGGGGCAGCTTTGGTCTGGGAGAAATCCTCGTCCTTATGGAATTTTTGTAGGCAAAAGCCCTGCATGGGCCGCAGGCAAGTTGACTCCGAAAGGAGGCACTTTTCCCCAGAAAGCCAAACTCAAGAGCCCACTTGGCAGATGTCATTTTGTAGGGCGCGTTTGGGCCTCCGATGGCAGCCAGGTTTGGAGGAGGGGGCAGCTTTGGTCTGGGAGGAATCCTCGTCCTTATGGAATTTTTGTAGGCAAAAACCCCGCATGGGCCGCAGGCAAGTTAGGCAAGTTGGCTTTGAAAGGAGGCACTTTTCCCCAAGAAGCCAAACTCAAGAACCCACAATGCAGATGTCATTTTGTAGGGCGCGTTTGGGCCTCCGATGGCAGCCAGGTTTGGAGGAGGGGGCAGCTTTGGTCTGGGAGGAATCCTCGTCCTTATGGAATTTTTGTAGCAAAAGCCCGGGACGGGACGCAGGCAAGTTGGCTTTGAAAGGAGGCACTTTTCCCCAAGAAGCCAAACTCAAGAGCCCACTTGGCAGATGTCATTTTGTAGGGCGCGTTTGGGCCTCCGATGGCAGCCAGGTTTGGAGGAGGGGGCAGCTTTGGTCTGGGAGAAATCCTTGTCCTTATGGAATTTTTGTAGGCACAAGCCCAGGACGGGCCGCCGGCAAGTTGGCTTTGAAAGGAGGCACTTTTCCCCAAGAAGCCAAACTCAAGAGCCCACTTGGCAGGTGTCATTTTGTAGGGCGCGTTTGGGCCTCCGATGGCAGCCAGGTTTGGAGGAGGGGGCAGCTTTGGTCTGGGAGAAATCCTCGTCCTTATGGAATTTTTGTCGGCAAAAGCCCTGCATGGGCCGCAGGCAAGTTGACTCCGAAAGGAGGCACTTTTCCCCAGGAAGCCAAACTCAAGAGCCCACTTGGCAGATGTCATTTTGTAGGGCGCGTTTGGGCCTCCGATGGCAGCCAGGTTTGGAGGAGGGGGCAGCTTTGGTCTGGGAGGAATCCTCGTCTTTATGGAATTTTTGTAGCAAAAGCCCGGGACGGGACACAGGCAAGTTGGTTTTGAAAGGAGTCACTTTTCCCCAAGAAGCCAAACTCAAGAGCCCACTAGGCAGGTGTCATTTTGTGGGTCGCGTTTGGGCCTCTGATGGCAGCCAGGTTTGGAGGAGGAGGCAGCTTTGGTATGGGAGAAATCCTCGTCCTTATGGAATTTTTGTAGTCTAAAGCCCAGCACGGGCCGCAGGCTAGTTCGGCAAGTTGGCTTTGAAAGGAGGCACTGTTCCGCAAGAAGCCAAACTCAAGAGCGAACTTGGCAGATGTCATTTTGTAGGGCGCGTTTGGGCCTCCGATGGCAGCCAGGTTTGGAGGAGGGGGCAGCTTTGGTCTGGGAGAAATCCTCGTCCTTATGGAATTTTTGTAGGCAAAAGCCCAGGACGGGCCGCAGGCAAGTTGGCTTTGAATGGAGGCACTTCCACCCAAGAACCCAAACTCAAGAGCCCACTTGGCAGATGTCATTTTGTAGGGCACGTTTGGGCCTCCGATGGCAGCCAGGTTTGGAGGAGGGGGCAGCTTTGGTCTGGGAGAAATCCTCGTCCTTATGGAATTTTTGTAGGCAAAAGCCCAGCACAGGCCGCAGGCTAGTTAGGCAAGTTGGCTCCGAAAGGAGTCACTTTTCCCCAAGAAGCCAAACTCAAGAGCCCACTTGGCAGGTGTCATTTTGTAGGGCGCGTTTGGGCCTCCGATGGCAGCCAGGTTTGGAGGAGGGGGCAGCTTTGGTCTGGGAGAAATCCTCGTCCTTATGGAATTTTTGTAGGCAAAAGCCCAGGACGTGCCGCAGGCAAGTTGGCTTTGAAAGGAGGCACTTCCACCCAAGAAGCCAAACTCAAGAGCCCACTTGGCAGATGTCATTTTGTAGGGCACGTTTGGGCCTCCGATGGCAGCCAGGTTTGGAGGAGGGGGCAGCTTTGGTCTGGGAGAAATCCTCGTCCTTATGGAATTTTTGGAGGCAAAAGCCCTGCATGGGCCGCCGGCGAGTTGACTCGGAAAGGAGGCACTTTTCCCCAAGAAGCCAAACTCAAGAGCCCACTTGGCAGATGTCATTTTGTAGGGCGCGTTTGGGCCTCCGATGGCAGCCAGGTTTGGAGGAGGGGGCAGCTTTGGTCTGGGAGGAATCCTCGTCCTTATGGAATTTTTGTAGCAAAAGCCCGGGACAGGACGCAGGCAAGTTGGTTTTGAAAGGAGTCACTTTTCCCCAAGAAGCCAAACTCAAGAGCCCACTTGGCAGGTGTCATTTTGTAGGGCGCGTTTGGGCCTCCGATGGCAGCCAGGTTTGGAGGAGGGGGCAGCTTTGGTCTGGGAGAAATCCTCGTCCTTATGGAATTTTTGTAGGCAAAAACCCCGCATGGGCGGCAGGCAAGTTAGGCAAGTTGGCTTTGAAAGGAGGCACTTTTCCCCAAGAAGCCAAACTCAAGAACCCACAATGCAGATGTCATTTTGTAGGGCGCGTTTGGGCCTCCGATGGCAGCCAGGTTTGGAGGAGGGGGCAGCTTTGGTGTGGGAGGAATCCTCGTCCTTATGGAATTTTTGTAGCAAAAGCCCGGGACGGGACACAGGCAAGTTGGTTTTGAAAGGAGTCACTTTTCCCCAAGAAGCCAAACTCAAGAGCCCACTTGGCAGGTGTCATTTTGTAGGGCACGTTTGGGCCTCCGATGGCAGCCAGGTTTGGAGGAGGGGGCAGCTTTGGTCTGGGAGAAATCCTCGTCCTTATGCAATTTTTGTACTCAAAGGCCCAGGACGGGCCGCAGGCAAGTTAGGCAAGTTGGCTCCGAAAGGAGGCACTTTTCCCCAAGAAGCCAAACTCAAGAACCCTCAATGCAGATGTCATTTTGTGGGGCGCGTTTGGGCCTCTGATGGCAGCCAGGTTTGGAGGAGGGGGCAGCTTTGGTCTGGGAGAAATCCTCGTCCTTATGGAATTTTTGTAGCCAAAGCCCGGGACCGGGTGCAGGCAAGTTGGTTTTGAAATGACTCACTTTTCCCCAAGAAGCCAAACTCAAGAGCCCACTTGGCAGATGTCATTTTGTAGGGCGCGTTTGGGCCTCCGATGGCAGCCAGGTTTGGAGGAGGGGGAAGCTTTGGTCTGGGAGAAATCCTCGTCCTTATGGAATTTTTGTAGGCAAAAGCCCAGGACGGGCCGCAGGCAAGTTGGCTTTGAAAGGAGGTACTTCCACCCAAGAAGCCAAACTCAAGAGCCCACAATGCAGATGTCATTTTGTAGGGCATGTTTGGGCCTCCGATGGCAGCCAGGTTTGGAGGAGGGGGCAGCTTTGGTCTGGGAGAAATCCTCGTCCTTATGGAATTTTTGTAGGCAAAAGCCCTGCATGGGCCGCAGGCAAGTTGACTCCGAAAGGAGGCACTTTTCCCCAGAAAGCCAAACTCAAGAGCCCACTTGGCAGATGTCATTTTGTAGGGCGCGTTTGGGCCTCCGATGGCAGCCAGGTTTGGAGGAGGGGGCAGCTTTGGTCTGGGAGGAATCCTCGTCCTTATGGAATTTTTGTAGCAAAAGCCCGGGACGGGACGCAGGCAAGTTGGTTTTGAAAGGAGTCACTTTTCCCCAAGAAGCCAAACTCAAGAGCCCACTTGGCAGGTGTCATTTTGTAGGGCGCGTTTGGGCCTCCGATGGCAGCCAGGTTTGGAGGAGGGGGCAGCTTTGGTCTGGGAGAAATCCTCGTCCTTATGGAATTTTTGTAGGCAAAAGCCCAGGACGGGCCGCAGGCAAGTTGGCTTTGAAAGGAGGCACTTCCACCCAAGAAGCCAAACTCAAGAGCCCACTTGGCAGATGTCATTTTGTAGGGCACGTTTGGGCCTCCGATGGCAGCCAGGTTTGGAGGAGGGGGCAGCTTTGGTCTGGGAGAAATCCTCGTCCTTATGGAATTTTTGTAGGCAAAAGCCCTGCATGGGCCGCCGGCAAGTTGACTACGAAAGGAGGCACTTTTCCCCAAGAAGCCAAACTCAAGAGCCCACTTGGCAGATGTCATTTTGTAGGGCGCGTTTGGGCCTCCGATGGCAGCCAGGTTTGGAGGAGGGGGCAGCTTTGGTCTGGGAGAAATCCTTGTCCTTATGGAATTTTTGTAGGCACAAGCCCAGGACGGGCCGCCGGCAAGTTGGCTTTGAAAGGAGGCACTTTCCCCCAAGAAGCCAAACTCAAGAGCCCACTTGGCAGGTGTCATTTTGTAGGGCGCGTTTGGGCTTCCGATGGCAGCCAGGTTTGGAGGAGGGGGCAGCTTTGGTCTGGGAGGAATCCTCGTCCTTATGGAATTTTTGTAGCAAAAGCCCGGGACGGGACACAGGCAAGTTGGTTTTGAAAGGAGTCACTTTTCCCCAAGAAGCCAAACTCAAGAGCCCACTAGGCAGGTGTCATTTTGTGGGGCGCGTTTGGGCCTCCGATGGCAGCCAGGTTTGGAGGAGGGGGCAGCTTTGGTCTGGGAGAAATCCTCGTCCTTATGGAATTTTTGTAGTCTAAAGCCCAGCACGGGCCGCAGGCTAGTTAGGCAAGTTGGCTTTGAAAGGAGGCACTGTTCCGCAAGAAGCCAAACTCAAGAGCCCACTTGGCAGGTGTCATTTTGTAGGGCGCGTTTGGGCCTCCGATGGCAGCCAGGTTTGGAGGAGGGGGCAGCTTTGGCCTGGGAGAAATCCTCGTCCTTATGGAATTTTTGTCGGCAAAAGCCCTGCATGGGCCGCAGGCAAGTTGACTCCGAAAGGAGGCACTTTTCCCCAGGAAGCCAAACTCAAGAGCCCACTTGGCAGATGTCATTTTGTAGGGCGCGTTTGGGCCTCCGATGGCAGCCAGGTTTGGAGGAGGGGGAAGCTTTGGTCTGAGAGAAATCCTCGTCCTTATGGAATTTTTGTAGTAAAAGCCCGGGAAGGGACGCAGGCAAGTTGGCTTTGAAAGGAAGAACTTTCCCCAAGAAGCCAAACTCAAGAGCCCACTTGGCAGATGTCATTTTGTAGGGCGCGTTTTGGTGTCCGATGGCAGCCAGGTTTGGAGGAGGGGGCAGCTTTGGTCTGGGAGAAATCCTCGTCCTTATGGAATTTTTGTAGGCAAAAGCCCAGGACCTGATGCAGGGAAGTTGGCTTTGAAAGGAGGCAGTTTTCCCCAAGAAGACAAACTCAAGAGCCCACATGGCAGGTGTCATTTTGTAGGGCGCGTTTTGGCATCCGATGGCAGCCAGGTTTGGAGGAGGGGGCAGCTTTGGTCTGGGAGAAATCCTCGTCCTTATGGAATTTTTGTAGGCAAAAGCCCAGGACCTGATGCAGGGAAGTTGGCTTTGAAAGGAGGCAGTTTTCCCCAAGAAGACAAACTCAAGAGCCCACATGGCAGGTGTCATTTTGTAGGGCGCGTTTTGGCATCCGATGGCAGCCAGGTTTGGAGGAGGGGGCAGCTTTGGTCTGGGAGAAATCCTCGTCCTTATGGAATTTTTGTAGGCAAAAGCCCTGCATGGGCCGCCGGCAACATGACTCCGAAAGGAGGCACTTTTCCCCAAGAAGCCAAACTCAAGAGCCCACTTGGCAGATGTCATTTTGTAGGGCGCGTTTGGGCCTCCGATGGCAGCCAGGTTTGGAGGAGGGGGCAGCTTTGGTCTGGGAGAAATCCTCGTCCTTATGGAATTTTTGTAGGCAAAAGCCCAGGACGGGCCGCAGGCAAGTTGGCTTTGAAAGGAGGTACTTCCACCCAAGAAGCCAAACTCAAGAGCCCACAATGCAGATGTCATTTTGTAGGGCACGTTTGGGCCTCCGATGGCAGCCAGGTTTGGAGGAGGGGGCAGCTTTGGTCTGGGAGAAATCCTCGTCCTTATGGAATTTTTGTAGGCAAAAGCCCTGCATGGGCCGCAGGCAAGTTGACTCCGAAAGGAGGCACTTTTCCCCAGAAAGCCAAACTCAAGAGCCCACTTGGCAGATGTCATTTTGTAGGGCGCGTTTGGGCCTCCGATGGCAGCCAGGTTTGGAGGAGGGGGCAGCTTTGGTCTGGGAGGAATCCTCGTCCTTATGAAATTTTTGTAGCAAAAGCCCGGGACGGGACGCAGGCAAGTTGGTTTTGAAAGGAGTCACTATTCCCCAAGAAGCCAAACTCAAGAGCCCACTTGGCAGGTGTCATTTTGTAGGGCGCGTTTGGGCCTCTGATGGCAGCCAGGTTTGGAGGAGGGGGCAGCTTTGGTCTGGGAGAAATCCTCGTCCTTATGGAATTTTTGTAGGCAAAAACCCCGCATGGGCCGCAGGCAAGTTAGGCAAGTTGGCTTTGAAAGGAGGCACTTTTCCCCAAGAAGCCAAACTCAAGAACCCACAATGCAGATGTCATTTTGTAGGGCGCGTTTGGGCCTCCGATGGCAGCCAGGTTTGGAGGAGGGGGCAGCTTTGGTCTGGGAGAAATCCTCGTCCTTATGGAATTTTTGTAGTCTAAAGCCCAGCACGGGCTGCAGGCAAGTTGGCTTTGAAAGGAGGCACTTTCCCCCAAGAAGCCAAACTCAGGAGCCCACTTGGCATATGTCATTTTGTAGGGCGCGTTTGGGCCACCGATGGCAGCTAGGTTTGGAGGAGGGGGCAGCTTTGGTCTGGGAGAAATCCTCGTCCTTATGGAATTTTTTTAGCCAAAGCCTGGGACCGGGTGCAGGCAAGTTGGTTTTGAAATGACTCACTTTTCCCCAAGAAGCCAAACTCAAGAGCCCACTTGGCAGATGTCATTTTGTAGGGCGCGTTTGGGCCTCCGATGGCAGCCAGGTTTGGAGGAGGGGGAAGCTTTGGTCTGGGAGAAATCCTCGTCCTTATGGAATTTTTGTAGGCAAAAGCCCAGGACGGGCCGCAGGCAAGTTGGCTTTGAAAGGAGGCACTTCCACCCAAGAAGCCAAACTCAAGAGCCCACAATGCAGATGACATTTTCTAGGGCACGTTTGGGCCTCCGATGGCAGCCAGGTTTGGAGGAGGGGGCAGCTTTGGTCTGGGAGAAATCCTCGTCCTTATGGAATTTTTGTAGGCAAAAGCCCTGCATGGGCCGCAGGCAAGTTGACTCCGAATGGAGGCACTTTTCCCCAGAAAGCCAAACTCAAGAGCCCACTTGGCAGATGTCATTTTGTAGGGCGCGTTTGGGCCTCCGATGGCAGCCAGGTTTGGAGGAGGGGGCAGCTTTGGTCTGGGAGAAATCCTCGTCCTTATGGAATTTTTGTAGGCAAAAACCCCGCATGGGCCGCAGGCAAGTTAGGCAAATTGGCTTTGAAAGGAGGCACTTTTCCCCAAGAAGCCAAACTCAAGAACCCACAATGCAGATGTCATTTTGTAGGGCGCGTTTGGGCCTCCGATGGCAGCCAGGTTTGGAGGAGGGGGCAGCTTTGGTCTGGGAGAAATCCTCGTCCTTATGGAATTTTTGTAGGCAAAAGCCCAGGACGGGACGCAGGCAAGTTGGCTTTGAAAGGAGGCACTTCCACCCAAGAAGCCAAACTCAAGAGCCCACTTGGCAGATGTCATTTTGTAGGGCACGTTTGGGCCTCCGATGGCAGCCAGGTTTGGAGGAGGGGGCAGCTTTGGTCTGGGAGAAATCCTCGTCCTTATGGAATTTTTGTAGGCAAAAGCCCTGCATGGGCCACCGGCAAGTTGACTCCGAAAGGAGGCACTTTTCCCCAAGAAGCCAAACTCAAGAGCCCACTTGGCAGATGTCATTTTGTAGGGCGCGTTTGGGCCTCCGATGGCAGCCAGGTTTGGAGGAGGGGGCAGCTTTGGTCTGGGAGAAATCCTTGTCCTTATGGAATTTTTGTAGGCACAAGCCCGGGACGGGCCGCCGGCAAGTTGGCTTTGAAAGGAGGCACTTTCCCCCAAGAAGCCAAACTCAAGAGCCCACTTGGCAGGTGTCATTTTGTAGGGCGCGTTTGGGCCTCCGATGGCAGCCAGGTTTGGAGGAGGGGGCAGCTTTGGTCTGGGAGAAATCCTCGTCCTTATGGAATTTTTGTCGGCAAAAGCCCTGCATGGGCCGCAGGCAAGTTGACTCCGAAAGGAGGCACTTTTCCCCAGGAAGCCAAACTCAAGAGCCCACTTGGCAGATGTCATTTTGTAGGGCGCGTTTGGGCCTCCGATGGCAGCCAGGTTTGGAGGAGGGGGCAGCTTTGGTCTGGGAGAAATCCTCGTCCTTATGGAATTTTTGTAGTCTAAAGCCCAGCACGGGCCGCAGGCTAGTTCGGCAAGTTGGCTTTGAAAGGAGGCACTGTTCCGCAAGAAGCCAAACTCAAGAGCGAACTTGGCAGATGTCATTTTGTAGGGCGCGTTTGGGCCTCCGATGGCAGCCAGGTTTGGAGGAGGGGGCAGCTTTGGTCTGGGAGAAATCCTCGTCCTTATGGAATTTTTGTAGGCAAAAGCCCAGGACGGGCCGCAGGCAAGTTGGCTTTGAATGGAGGCACTTCCACCCAAGAACCCAAACTCAAGAGCCCACTTGGCAGATGTCATTTTGTAGGGCACGTTTGGGCCTCCGATGGCAGCCAGGTTTGGAGGAGGGGGCAGCTTTGGTCTGGGAGAAATCCTCGTCCTTATGGAATTTTTTTAGGCAAAAGCCCAGCACAGGCCGCAGGCTAGTTAGGCAAGTTGGCTCCGAAAGGAGTCACTTTTCCCCAAGAAGCCAAACTCAAGAGCCCACTTGGCAGGTGTCATTTTGTAGGGCGCGTTTGGGCCTACGATGGCAGCCAGGTTTGGAGGAGGGGGCAGCTTTGGTCTGGGAGAAATCCTCGTCCTTATGGAATTTTTGTAGGCAAAAGCCCAGGACGGGCCGCAGGCAAGTTGGCTTTGAAAGGAGGCACTTCCACCCAAGAAGCCAAACTCAAGAGCCCACTTGGCAGATGTCATTTTGTAGGGCACGTTTGGGCCTCCGATGGCAGCCAGGTTTGGAGGAGGGGGCAGCTTTGGTCTGGGAGAAATCCTCGTCCTTATGGAATTTTTGGAGGCAAAAGCCCTGCATGGGCCGCCGGCGAGTTGACTCCGAAAGGAGGCACTTTTCCCCAGAAAGCCAAACTCAAGAGCCCACTTGGCAGATGTCATTTTGTAGGGCGCGTTTGGGCCTCCGATGGCAGCCAGGTTTGGAGGAGGGGGCAGCTTTGGTCTGGGAGGAATCCTCGTCCTTATGGAATTTTTGTAGCAAAAGCCCGGGACGGGACGCAGGCAAGTTGGTTTTGAAAGGAGTCACTTTTCCCCAAGAAGCCAAACTCAAGAGCCCACTTGGCAGGTGTCATTTTGTAGGGCGCGTTTGGGCCTCCGATGGCAGCCAGGTTTGGAGGAGGGGGCAGCTTTGGTCTGGGAGAAATCCTCGTCCTTATGGAATTTTTGTAGGCAAAAGCCCAGGACGGGCCGCAGGCAAGTTGGCTTTGAAAGGAGGCACTTCCACCCAAGAAGCCAAACTCAAGAGCCCACTTGGCAGATGTCATTTTGTAGGGCACGTTTGGGCCTCCGATGGCAGCCAGGTTTGGAGGAGGGGGCAGCTTTGGTCTGGGAGAAATCCTCGTCCTTATGGAATTTTTGTAGGCAAAAGCCCTGCATGGGCCGCCGGCAAGTTGACTCCGAAAGGAGGCAATTTTCCCCAAGAAGCCAAACTCAAGAGCCCACTTGGCAGATGTCATTTTGTAGGGCGCGTTTGGGCCTCCGATGGCAGCCAGGTTTGGAGGAGGGGGCAGCTTTGGTCTGGGAGAAATCCTTGTCCTTATGGAATTTTTGTAGGCACAAGCCCAGGACGGGACGCAGGCAAGTTGGCTTTGAAAGGAGGCACTTTCCCCCAAGAAGCCAAACTCAAGAGCCCACAATGCAGATGTCATTTTGTAGGGCGCGTTTGGGCCTCCGATGGCAGCCAGGTTTGGAGGAGGGGGCAGCTTTGGTCTGGGAGAAATCCTCGTCCTTATGGAATTTTTGTAGGCAAAAGCCCTGCATGGGCCGCAGGCAAGTTGACTCCGAAAGGAGGCACTTTTCCCCAGAAAGCCAAACTCAAGAGCCCACTTGGCAGATGTCATTTTGTAGGGCGCGTTTGGGCCTCCGATGGCAGCCAGGTTTGGAGGAGGGGGCAGCTTTGGTCTGGGAGGAATCCTCGTCCTTATGAAATTTTTGTAGCAAAAGCCCGGGACGGGACGCAGGCAAGTTGGTTTTGAAAGGAGTCACTATTCCCCAAGAAGCCAAACTCAAGAGCCCACTTGGCAGGTGTCATTTTGTAGGGCGCGTTTGGGCCTCTGATGGCAGCCAGGTTTGGAGGAGGGGGCAGCTTTGGTCTGGGAGAAATCCTCGTCCTTATGGAATTTTTGTCGGCAAAAGCCCTGCATGGGCCGCAGGCAAGTTGACTCCGAAAGGAGGCACTTTTCCCCAGGAAGCCAAACTCAAGAGCCCACTTGGCAGATGTCATTTTGTAGGGCGCGTTTGGGCCTCCGATGGCAGCCAGGTTTGGAGGAGGGGGCAGCTTTGGTCTGGGAGAAATCCTCGTCCTTATGGAATTTTTGTAGTCTAAAGCCCAGCACGGGCCGCAGGCTAGTTCGGCAAGTTGGCTTTGAAAGGAGGCACTGTTCCGCAAGAAGCCAAACTCAAGAGCGAACTTGGCAGATGTCATTTTGTAGGGCGCGTTTGGGCCTCCGATGGCAGCCAGGTTTGGAGGAGGGGGCAGCTTTGGTCTGGGAGAAATCCTCGTCCTTATGGAATTTTTGTAGGCAAAAGCCCAGGACGGGCCGCAGGCAAGTTGGCTTTGAATGGAGGCACTTCCACCCAAGAACCCAAACTCAAGAGCCCACTTGGCAGATGTCATTTTGTAGGGCACGTTTGGGCCTCCGATGGCAGCCAGGTTTGGAGGAGGGGGCAGCTTTGGTCTGGGAGAAATCCTCGTCCTTATGGAATTTTTGTAGGCAAAAACCCCGCATGGGCCGCAGGCAAGTTAGGCAAGTTGGCTTTGAAAGGAGGCACTTTTCCCCAAGAAGCCAAACTCAAGAACCCACAATGCAGATGTCATTTTGTAGGGCGCGTTTGGGCCTCCGATGGCAGCCAGGTTTGGAGGAGGGGGCAGCTTTGGTCTGGGAGAAATCCTCATCCTTATGGAATTTTTGTAGGCAAAAGCCCAGGACGGGCCGCAGGCAAGTTAGGCAAGTTGGCTCCGAAAGGGGGCACTTTTCCCCAAGAAGCCAAACTCAAGAACCCTCAATGCAGATGTCATTTTGTGGGGCGCGTTTGGGCCTCCGATGGCAGCCAGGTTTGGAGGAGGGGGCAGCTTTGGTCTGGGAGAAATCCTCGTCCTTATGGAATTTTTGTAGTCTAAAGCCCAGCACGGGCTGCAGGCAAGTTGGCTTTGAAAGGAGGCACTTTCCCCCAAGAAGCCAAACTCAGGAGCCCACTTGGCATATGTCATTTTGTAGGGCGCGTTTGGGCCACCGATGGCAGCTAGGTTTGGAGGAGGGGGCAGCTTTGGTCTGGGAGAAATCCTCGTCCTTATGGAATTTTTTTAGCCAAAGCCTGGGACCGGGTGCAGGCAAGTTGGTTTTGAAATGACTCACTTTTCCCCAAGAAGCCAAACTCAAGAGCCCACTTGGCAGATGTCATTTTGTAGGGCGCGTTTGGGCCTCCGATGGCAGCCAGGTTTGGAGGAGGGGGAAGCTTTGGTCTGGGAGAAATCCTCGTCCTTATGGAATTTTTGTAGGCAAAAGCCCAGGACGGGCCGCAGGCAAGTTGGCTTTGAAAGGAGGCACTTCCACCCAAGAAGCCAAACTCAAGAGCCCACAATGCAGATGTCATTTTCTAGGGCACGTTTGGGCCTCCGATGGCAGCCAGGTTTGGAGGAGGGGGCAGCTTTGGTCTGGGAGAAATCCTCGTCCTTATGGAATTTTTGTAGGCAAAAGCCCTGCATGGGCCGCAGGCAAGTTGACTCCGAATGGAGGCACTTTTCTCCAGAAAGCCAAACTCAAGAGCCCACTTGGCAGATGTCATTTTGTAGGGCACGTTTGGGCCTCCGATGGCAGCCAGGTTTGGAGGAGGGGGCAGCTTTGGTCTGGGAGAAATCCTCGTCCTTATGGAATTTTTGTAGGCAAAAACCCCGCATGGGCCGCAGGCAAGTTAGGCAAGTTGGCTTTGAAAGGAGGCACTTTTCCCCAAGAAGCCAAACTCAAGAACCCACAATGCAGATGTCATTTTGTAGGGCGCGTTTGGGCCTCCGATGGCAGCCAGGTTTGGAGGAGGGGGCAGCTTTGGTCTGGGAGAAATCCTCATCCTTATGGAATTTTTGTAGGCAAAAGCCCAGGACGGGCCGCAGGCAAGTTAGGCAAGTTGGCTCCGAAAGGGGGCACTTTTCCCCAAGAAGCCAAACTCAAGAACCCTCAATGCAGATGTCATTTTGTGGGGCGCGTTTGGGCCTCCGATGGCAGCCAGGTTTGGAGGAGGGGGCAGCTTTGGTCTGGGAGAAATCCTCGTCCTTATGGAATTTTTGTAGTCTAAAGCCCAGCACGGGCTGCAGGCAAGTTGGCTTTGAAAGGAGGCACTTTCCCCCAAGAAGCCAAACTCAGGAGCCCACTTGGCATATGTCATTTTGTAGGGCGCGTTTGGGCCACCGATGGCAGCTAGGTTTGGAGGAGGGGGCAGCTTTGGTCTGGGAGAAATCCTCGTCCTTATGGAATTTTTTTAGCCAAAGCCTGGGACCGGGTGCAGGCAAGTTGGTTTTGAAATGACTCACTTTTCCCCAAGAAGCCAAACTCAAGAGCCCACTTGGCAGATGTCATTTTGTAGGGCGCGTTTGGGCCTCCGATGGCAGCCAGGTTTGGAGGAGGGGGAAGCTTTGGTCTGGGAGAAATCCTCGTCCTTATGGAATTTTTGTAGGCAAAAGCCCAGGACGGGCCGCAGGCAAGTTGGCTTTGAAAGGAGGCACTTCCACCCAAGAAGCCAAACTCAAGAGCCCACAATGCAGATGTCATTTTCTAGGGCACGTTTGGGCCTCCGATGGCAGCCAGGTTTGGAGGAGGGGGCAGCTTTGGTCTGGGAGAAATCCTCGTCCTTATGGAATTTTTGTAGGCAAAAGCCCTGCATGGGCCGCAGGCAAGTTGACTCCGAATGGAGGCACTTTTCTCCAGAAAGCCAAACTCAAGAGCCCACTTGGCAGATGTCATTTTGTAGGGCACGTTTGGGCCTCCGATGGCAGCCAGGTTTGGAGGAGGGGGCAGCTTTGGTCTGGGAGAAATCCTCGTCCTTATGGAATTTTTGTAGGCAAAAACCCCGCATGGGCCGCAGGCAAGTTAGGCAAGTTGGCTTTGAAAGGAGGCACTTTTCCCCAAGAAGCCAAACTCAAGAACCCACAATGCAGATGTCATTTTGTAGGGCGCGTTTGGGCCTCCGATGGCAGCCAGGTTTGGAGGAGGGGGCAGCTTTGGTCTGGGAGAAATCCTCGTCCTTATGGAATTTTTGTAGGCAAAAGCCCAGGACGGGACGCAGGCAAGTTGGCTTTGAAAGGAGGCACTTCCACCCAAGAAGCCAAACTCAAGAGCCCACTTGGCAGATGTCATTTTGTAGGGCACGTTTGGGCCTCCGATGGCAGCCAGGTTTGGAGGAGGGGGCAGCTTTGGTCTGGGAGAAATCCTCGTCCTTATGGAATTTTTGTAGGCAAAAGCCCTGCATGGGCCGCCGGCAAGTTGACTCCGAAAGGAGGCACTTTTCCCCAAGAAGCCAAACTCAAGAGCCCACTTGGCAGATGTCATTTTGTAGGGCGCGTTTGGGCCTCCGATGGCAGCCAGGTTTGGAGGAGGGGGCAGCTTTGGTCTGGGAGAAATCCTCATCCTTATGGAATTTTTGTAGGCAAAAGCCCAGGACGGGCCGCAGGCAAGTTAGGCAAGTTGGCTCCGAAAGGAGGCACTTTTCCCCAAGAAGCCAAACTCAAGAACCCTCAATGCAGATGTCATTTTGTGGGGCGCGTTTGGGCCTCCGATGGCAGCCAGGTTTGGAGGAGGGGGCAGCTTTGGTCTGGGAGAAATCCTCGTCCTTATGGAATTTTTGTAGTCTAAAGCCCAGCACGGGCTGCAGGCAAGTTGGCTTTGAAAGGAGGCACTTTCCCCCAAGAAGCCAAACTCAGGAGCCCACTTGGCATATGTCATTTTGTAGGGCGCGTTTGGGCCACCGATGGCAGCTAGGTTTGGAGGAGGGGGCAGCTTTGGTCTGGGAGAAATCCTCGTCCTTATGGAATTTTTGTAGGCAAAAGCCCTGCATGGGCCGCAGGCAAGTTGACTCCGAATGGAGGCACTTTTCCCCAGAAAGCCAAACTCAAGAGCCCACTTGGCAGATGTCATTTTGTAGGGCACGTTTGGGCCTCCGATGGCAGCCAGGTTTGGAGGAGGGGGCAGCTTTGGTCTGGGAGAAATCCTCGTCCTTATGGAATTTTTGTAGGCAAAAACCCCGCATGGGCCGCAGGCAAGTTAGGCAAGTTGGCTTTGAAAGGAGGCACTTTTCCCCAAGAAGCCAAACTCAAGAACCCACAATGCAGATGTCATTTTGTAGGGCGCGTTTGGGCCTCCGATGGCAGCCAGGTTTGGAGGAGGGGGCAGCTTTGGTCTGGGAGAAATCCTCGTCCTTATGGAATTTTTGTAGGCAAAAGCCCAGGACGGGACGCAGGCAAGTTGGCTTTGAAAGGAGGCACTTCCACCCAAGAAGCCAAACTCAAGAGCCCACTTGGCAGATGTCATTTTGTAGGGCACGTTTGGGCCTCCGATGGCAGCCAGGTTTGGAGGAGGGGGCAGCTTTGGTCTGGGAGAAATCCTCGTCCTTATGGAATTTTTGTAGGCAAAAGCCCTGCATGGGCCGCCGGCGAGTTGACTCCGAAAGGAGGCACTTTTCCCCAAGAAGCCAAACTCAAGAGCCCACTTGGCAGATGTCATTTTGTAGGGCGCGTTTGGGCCTCCGATGGCAGCCAGGTTTGGAGGAGGGGGCAGCTTTGGTCTGGGAGAAATCCTCATCCTTATGGAATTTTTGTAGGCAAAAGCCCAGGACGGGCCGCAGGCAAGTTAGGCAAGTTGGCTCCGAAAGGAGGCACTTTTCCCCAAGAAGCCAAACTCAAGAACCCTCAATGCAGATGTCATTTTGTGGGGCGCGTTTGGGCCTCCGATGGCAGCCAGGTTTGGAGGAGGGGGCAGCTTTGGTCTGGGAGAAATCCTCGTCCTTATGGAATTTTTGTAGTCTAAAGCCCAGCACGGGCTGCAGGCAAGTTGGCTTTGAAAGGAGGCACTTTCCCCCAAGAAGCCAAACTCAGGAGCCCACTTGGCATATGTCATTTTGTAGGGCGCGTTTGGGCCACCGATGGCAGCTAGGTTTGGAGGAGGGGGCAGCTTTGGTCTGGGAGAAATCCTCGTCCTTATGGAATTTTTTTAGCCAAAGCCTGGGACCGGGTGCAGGCAAGTTGGTTTTGAAATGACTCACTTTTCCCCAAGAAGCCAAACTCAAGAGCCCACTTGGCAGATGTCATTTTGTAGGGCGCGTTTGGGCCTCCGATGGCAGCCAGGTTTGGAGGAGGGGGAAGCTTTGGTCTGGGAGAAATCCTCGTCCTTATGGAATTTTTGTAGGCAAAAGCCCAGGACGGGCCGCAGGCAAGTTGGCTTTGAAAGGAGGCACTTCCACCCAAGAAGCCAAACTCAAGAGCCCACAATGCAGATGTCATTTTCTAGGGCACGTTTGGGCCTCCGATGGCAGCCAGGTTTGGAGGAGGGGGCAGCTTTGGTCTGGGAGAAATCCTCGTCCTTATGGAATTTTTGTAGGCAAAAGCCCTGCATGGGCCGCAGGCAAGTTGACTCCGAATGGAGGCACTTTTCCCCAGAAAGCCAAACTCAAGAGCCCACTTGGCAGATGTCATTTTGTAGGGCACGTTTGGGCCTCCGATGGCAGCCAGGTTTGGAGGAGGGGGCAGCTTTGGTCTGGGAGAAATCCTCGTCCTTATGGAATTTTTGTAGGCAAAAACCCCGCATGGGCCGCAGGCAAGTTAGGCAAGTTGGCTTTGAAAGGAGGCACTTTTCCCCAAGAAGCCAAACTCAAGAACCCACAATGCAGATGTCATTTTGTAGGGCGCGTTTGGGCCTCCGATGGCAGCCAGGTTTGGAGGAGGGGGCAGCTTTGGTCTGGGAGAAATCCTCGTCCTTATGGAATTTTTGTAGGCAAAAGCCCAGGACGGGACGCAGGCAAGTTGGCTTTGAAAGGAGGCACTTCCACCCAAGAAGCCAAACTCAAGAGCCCACTTGGCAGATGTCATTTTGTAGGGCACGTTTGGGCCTCCGATGGCAGCCAGGTTTGGAGGAGGGGGCAGCTTTGGTCTGGGAGAAATCCTCGTCCTTATGGAATTTTTGTAGGCAAAAGCCCTGCATGGGCCGCCGGCAAGTTGACTCCGAAAGGAGGCACTTTTCCCCAAGAAGCCAAACTCAAGAGCCCACTTGGAAGATGTCATTTTGTAGGGCGCGTTTGGGCCTCCGATGGCAGCCAGGTTTGGAGGAGGGGGCAGCTTTGGTCTGGGAGAAATCCTTGTCCTTATGGAATTTTTGTAGGCACAAGCCCAGGACGGGCCGCCGGCAAGTTGGCTTTGAAAGGAGGCACTTTCCCCCAAGAAGCCAAACTCAAGAGCCCACTTGGCAGGTGTCATTTTGTAGGGCGCGTTTGGGCCTCCGATGGCAGCCAGGTTTGGAGGAGGGGGCAGCTTTGGTCTGGGAGAAATCCTCGTCCTTATGGAATTTTTGTAGCAAAAGCCCTGCATGGGCCGCAGGCAAGTTGACTCCGAAAGGAGGCACTTTTCCCCAGGAAGCCAAACTCAAGAGCCCACTTGGCAGATGTCATTTTGTAGGGCGCGTTTGGGCCTCCGATGGCAGCCAGGTTTGGAGGAGGGGGCAGCTTTGGTCTGGGAGAAATCCTCGTCCTTATGGAATTTTTGTAGTCTAAAGCCCAGCACGGGCCGCAGGCTAGTTCGGCAAGTTGGCTTTGAAAGGAGGCACTGTTCCGCAAGAAGCCAAACTCAAGAGCCCACTTGGCAGATGTCATTTTGTAGGGCGCGTTTGGGCCTCCGATGGCAGCCAGGTTTGGAGGAGGGGGCAGCTTTGGTCTGGGAGAAATCCTCGTCCTTATGGAATTTTTGTAGGCAAAAGCCCAGGACGGGCCGCAGGCAAGTTGGCTTTGAATGGAGGCACTTCCACCCAAGAACCCAAACTCAAGAGCCCACTTGGCAGATGTCATTTTGTAGGGCACGTTTGGGCCTCCGATGGCAGCCAGGTTTGGAGGAGGGGGCAGCTTTGGTCTGGGAGAAATCCTCGTCCTTATGGAATTTTTGTAGGCAAAAGCCCAGCACAGGCCGCAGGCTAGGTAGGCATGTTGGCTCCGAAAGGAGTCACTTTTCCCCAAGAAGCCAAACTCAAGAGCCCACTTGGCAGGTGTCATTTTGTAGGGCGCGTTTGGGCCTACGATGGCAGCCAGGTTTGGAGGAGGGGGCAGCTTTGGTCTGGGAGAAATCCTCGTCCTTATGGAATTTTTGTAGGCAAAAACCCCACATGGGCCGCAGGCAAGTTAGGCAAGTTGGCTTTGAAAGGAGGCACTTTTCCCCAAGAAGCCAAACTCAAGAACCCACAATGCAGATGTCATTTTGTAGGGCGCGTTTGGGCCTCCGATGGCAGCCAGGTTTGGAGGAGGGGCAGCTTTGGTCTGGGAGAAATCCTCGTCCTTATGGAATTTTTGTAGGCAAAAGCCCAGGACGGGACGCAGGCAAGTTGGCTTTGAAAGGAGGCACTTCCACCCAAGAAGCCAAACTCAAGAGCCCACTTGGCAGATGTCATTTTGTAGGGCACATTTGGGCCTCCGATGGCAGACAGGTTTGGAGGCGGGGGCAGCTTTGGTCTGGGAGAAATCCTCGTCCTTATGGAATTTTTGTAGGCAAAAGCCCTGCATGGGCCGCCGGCAAGTTGACTCCGAAAGGAGGCACTTTTCCCCAAGAAGCCAAACTCAAGAGCCCACTTGGCAGATGTCATTTTGTAGGGCGCGTTTGGGCCTCCGATGGCAGCCAGGTTTGGAGGAGGGGGCAGCTTTGGTCTGGGAGAAATCCTTGTCCTTATGGAATTTTTGTAGGCACAAGCCAAGAACGGGCCACAGGCAAGTTGGCTTTGAAAGGAGGCACTTTCCCCCAAGAAGCCAAACTCAAGAGCCCACTTGGCAGGTGTCATTTTGTAGGGCGCGTTTGGGCCTCCGATGGCAGCCAGGTTTGGAGGAGGGGGAAGCTTTGGTCTGGGAGAAATCCTCGTCCTTATGGAATTTTTGTAGTAAAAGCCCGGGAAGGGACGCAGGCAAGTTGGCTTTGAAAGGAAGAACTTTCCCCAAGAAGCCAAACTCAAGAGCCCACTTGGCAGATGTCATTTTGTAGGGCGCGTTTTGGTGTCCGATGGCAGCCAGGTTTGGAGGAGGGGGCAGCTTTGGTCTGGGAGAAATCCTCGTCCTTATGGAATTTTTGTAGGCAAAAGCCAGGAACTGATGCAGGGAAGTTGGCTTTGAAAGGAGGCAGTTTTCCCCAAGAAGACAAACTCAAGAGCCCACATGGCAGGTGTCATTTTGTAGGGCGCGTTTTGGCGTCCGATGGCAGCCAGGTTTGGAGGAGGGGGCAGCTTTGGTCTGGGAGAAATCCTCGTCCTTATGGAATTTTTGTAGGCAAAAGCCCTGCATGGGCCGCAGGCAACATGACTCCGAAAGGAGGCACTTTTCCCCAAGAAGCCAAACTCAAGAGCCCACTTGGCAGATGTCATTTTGTAGGGCGCGTTTGGGCCTCCGATGGCAGCCAGGTTTGGAGGAGGGGGCAGCTTTGGTCTGGGAGAAATCCTCGTCCTTATGGAATTTTTGTAGGCAAAAGCCCAGGACGGGCCGCAGGCAAGTTGGCTTTGAAAGGAGGTACTTCCACCCAAGAAGCCAAACTCAAGAGCCCACAATGCAGATGTCATTTTGTAGGGCACGTTTGGGCCTCCGATGGCAGCCAGGTTTGGAGGAGGGGGCAGCTTTGGTCTGGGAGAAATCCTCGTCCTTATGGAATTTTTGTAGCAAAAGCCCGGGACGGGACGCAGGCAAGTTGGTTTTGAAAGGAGTCACTTTTCCCCAAGAAGCCAAACTCAAGAGCCCACTTGGCAGGTGTCATTTTGTAGGGCGCGTTTGGGCCTCTGATGGCAGCCAGGTTTGGAGGAGGGGGCAGCTTTGGTCTGGGAGAAATCCTCGTCCTTATGGAATTTTTGTAGGCAAAAACCCCGCATGGGCCGCAGGCAAGTTCGGCAAGTTGGCTTTGAAAGGAGGCACTTTTCCCCAAGAAGCCAAACTCAAGAACCCACAATGCAGATGTCATTTTGTATGGCGCGTTTGGGCCTCCGATGGCAGCCAGGTTTGGAGGAGGGGGCAGCTTTGGTCTGGGAGAAATCCTCATCCTTATGGAATTTTTGTAGGCAAAAGCCCAGGACGGGCCGCAGGCAAGTTAGGCAAGTTGGCTCCGAAAGGAGGCACTTTTCCCCAAGAAGCCAAACTCAAGAACCCTCAATGCAGATGTCATTTTGTGGGGCGCGTTTGGGCCTCCGATGGCAGCCAGGTTTGGAGGAGGGGGTAGCTTTGGTCTGGGAGAAATCCTCGTCCTTATGGAATTTTTGTAGTCTAAAGCCCAGCACGGGCTGCAGGCAAGTTGGCTTTGAAAGGAGGCACTTTCCCCCAAGAAGCCAAACTCAGGAGCCCACTTGGCATATGTCATTTTGTAGGGCGCGTTTGGGCCACCGATGGCAGCCAGGTTTGGAGGAGGGGGCAGCTTTGGTCTGGGAGAAATCCTCGTCCTTATGGAATTTTTGTAGCCAAACCCGGGACCGGGTGCAGGCAAGTTGGTTTTGAAATGACTCACTTTTCCCCAAGAAGCCAAACTCAAGAGCCCACTTGGCAGATGTCATTTTGTAGGGCGCGTTTGGGCCTCCGATGGCAGCCAGGTTTGGAGGAGGGGGAAGCTTTGGTCTGGGAGAAATCCTCGTCCTTATGGAATTTTTGTAGGCAAAAGCCCAGGACGGGCCGCAGGCAAGTTGGCTTTGAAAGGAGGTACTTCCACCCAAGAAGCCAAACTCAAGAGCCCACAATGCAGATGTCATTTTGTAGGGCACGTTTGGGCCTCCGATGGCAGCCAGGTTTGGAGGAGGGGGCAGCTTTGGTCTGGGAGAAATCCTCGTCCTTATGGAATTTTTGTCGGCAAAAGCCCTGCATGGGCCGCAGGCAAGTTGACTCCGAAAGGAGGCACTTTTCCCCAGAAAGCCAAACTCAAGAGCCCACTTGGCAGATGTCATTTTGTAGGGCGCGTTTGGGCCTCCGATGGCAGCCAGGTTTGGAGGAGGGGGCAGCTTTGGTCTGGGAGAAATCCTCGTCCTTATGGAATTTTTGTAGGCAAAAACCCCGCATGGGCCGCAGGCAAGTTAGGCAAGTTGGCTTTGAAAGGAGGCACTTTTCCCCAAGAAGCCAAACTCAAGAACCCACAATGCAGATGTCATTTTGTAGGGCGCGTTTGGGCCTCCGATGGCAGCCAGGTTTGGAGGAGGGGGCAGCTTTGGTCTGGGAGGAATCCTCGTCCTTATGGAATTTTTGTAGCAAAAGCCCGGGACGGGACGCAGGCAAGTTGGCTTTGAAAGGAGGCACTTTTCCCCAAGAAGCCAAACTCAAGAGCCCACTTGGCAGATGTCATTTTGTAGGGCGCGTTTGGGCCTCCGATGGCAGCCAGGTTTGGAGGAGGGGGCAGCTTTGGTCTGGGAGAAATCCTTGTCCTTATGGAATTTTTGTAGGCACAAGCCCAGGACTGGCCGCCGGCAAGTTGGCTTTGAAAGGAGGCACTTTTCCCCAAGAAGCCAAACTCAAGAGCCCACTTGGCAGGTGTCATTTTGTAGGGCGCGTTTGGGCCTCCGATGGCAGCCAGGTTTGGAGGAGGGGGCAGCTTTGGTCTGGGAGAAATCCTCGTCCTTATGGAATTTTTGTCGGCAAAAGCCCTGCATGGGCCGCAGGCAAGTTGACTCCGAAAGGAGGCACTTTTCCCCAGGAAGCCAAACTCAAGAGCCCACTTGGCAGATGTCATTTTGTAGGGCGCGTTTGGGCCTCCGATGGCAGCCAGGTTTGGAGGAGGGGGCAGCTTTGGTCTGGGAGGAATCCTCGTCCTTATGGAATTTTTGTAGCAAAAGCCCGGGACGGGACACAGGCAAGTTGGTTTTGAAAGGAGTCACTTTTCCCCAAGAAGCCAAACTCAAGAGCCCACTAGGCAGGTGTCATTTTGTGGGTCGCGTTTGGGCCTCTGATGGCAGCCAGGTTTGGAGGAGGAGGCAGCTTTGGTATGGGAGAAATCCTCGTCCTTATGGAATTTTTGTAGTCTAAAGCCCAGCACGGGCCGCAGGCTAGTTCGGCAAGTTGGCTTTGAAAGGAGGCACTGTTCCGCAAGAAGCCAAACTCAAGAGCGAACTTGGCAGATGTCATTTTGTAGGGCGCGTTTGGGCCTCCGATGGCAGCCAGGTTTGGAGGAGGGGGCAGCTTTGGTCTGGGAGAAATCCTCGTCCTTATGGAATTTTTGTAGGCAAAAGCCCAGGACGGGCCGCAGGCAAGTTGGCTTTGAATGGAGGCACTTCCACCCAAGAACCCAAACTCAAGAGCCCACTTGGCAGATGTCATTTTGTAGGGCACGTTTGGGCCTCCGATGGCAGCCAGGTTTGGAGGAGGGGGCAGCTTTGGTCTGGGAGAAATCCTCGTCCTTATGGAATTTTTGTAGGCAAAAGCCCAGCACAGGCCGCAGGCTAGTTAGGCAAGTTGGCTCCGAAAGGAGTCACTTTTCCCCAAGAAGCCAAACTCAAGAGCCCACTTGGCAGGTGTCATTTTGTAGGGCGCGTTTGGGCCTCCGATGGCAGCCAGGTTTGGAGGAGGGGGCAGCTTTGGTCTGGGAGAAATCCTCGTCCTTATGGAATTTTTGTAGGCAAAAGCCCAGGACGGGCCGCAGGCAAGTTGGCTTTGAAAGGAGGCACTTCCACCCAAGAAGCCAAACTCAAGAGCCCACTTGGCAGATGTCATTTTGTAGGGCACGTTTGGGCCTCCGATGGCAGCCAGGTTTGGAGGAGGGGGCAGCTTTGGTCTGGGAGAAATCCTCGTCCTTATGGAATTTTTGGAGGCAAAAGCCCTGCATGGGCCGCCGGCGAGTTGACTCCGAAAGGAGGCACTTTTCCCCAAGAAGCCAAACTCAAGAGCCCACTTGGCAGATGTCATTTTGTAGGGCGCGTTTGGGCCTCCGATGGCAGCCAGGTTTGGAGGAGGGGGCAGCTTTGGTCTGGGAGGAATCCTCGTCCTTATGGAATTTTTGTAGCAAAAGCCCGGGACAGGACGCAGGCAAGTTGGTTTTGAAAGGAGTCACTTTTCCCCAAGAAGCCAAACTCAAGAGCCCACTTGGCAGGTGTCATTTTGTAGGGCGCGTTTGGGCCTCCGATGGCAGCCAGGTTTGGAGGAGGGGGCAGCTTTGGTCTGGGAGAAATCCTCGTCCTTATGGAATTTTTGTAGGCAAAAACCCCGCATGGGCGGCAGGCAAGTTAGGCAAGTTGGCTTTGAAAGGAGGCACTTTTCCCCAAGAAGCCAAACTCAAGAACCCACAATGCAGATGTCATTTTGTAGGGCGCGTTTGGGCCTCCGATGGCAGCCAGGTTTGGAGGAGGGGGCAGCTTTGGTGTGGGAGGAATCCTCGTCCTTATGGAATTTTTGTAGCAAAAGCCCGGGACGGGACACAGGCAAGTTGGTTTTGAAAGGAGTCACTTTTCCCCAAGAAGCCAAACTCAAGAGCCCACTTGGCAGATGTCATTTTGTGGGGCGCGTTTGGGCCTCTGATGGCAGCCAGGTTTGGAGGAGGGGGCAGCTTTGGTCTGGGAGAAATCCTCGTCCTTATGGAATTTTTGTAGCCAAAGCCCGGGACCGGGTGCAGGCAAGTTGGTTTTGAAATGACTCACTTTTCCCCAAGAAGCCAAACTCAAGAGCCCACTTGGCAGATGTCATTTTGTAGGGCGCGTTTGGGCCTCCGATGGCAGCCAGGTTTGGAGGAGGGGGAAGCTTTGGTCTGGGAGAAATCCTCGTCCTTATGGAATTTTTGTAGGCAAAAGCCCAGGACGGGCCGCAGGCAAGTTGGCTTTGAAAGGAGGTACTTCCACCCAAGAAGCCAAACTCAAGAGCCCACAATGCAGATGTCATTTTGTAGGGCATGTTTGGGCCTCCGATGGCAGCCAGGTTTGGAGGAGGGGGCAGCTTTGGTCTGGGAGAAATCCTCGTCCTTATGGAATTTTTGTAGGCAAAAGCCCTGCATGGGCCGCAGGCAAGTTGACTCCGAAAGGAGGCACTTTTCCCCAGAAAGCCAAACTCAAGAGCCCACTTGGCAGATGTCATTTTGTAGGGCGCGTTTGGGCCTCCGATGGCAGCCAGGTTTGGAGGAGGGGGCAGCTTTGGTCTGGGAGGAATCCTCGTCCTTATGGAATTTTTGTAGCAAAAGCCCGGGACGGGACGCAGGCAAGTTGGTTTTGAAAGGAGTCACTTTTCCCCAAGAAGCCAAACTCAAGAGCCCACTTGGCAGGTGTCATTTTGTAGGGCGCGTTTGGGCCTCCGATGGCAGCCAGGTTTGGAGGAGGGGGCAGCTTTGGTCTGGGAGAAATCCTCGTCCATATGGAATTTTTGTAGGCAAAAGCCCAGGACGGGCCGCAGGCAAGTTGGCTTTGAAAGGAGGCACTTCCACCCAAGAAGCCAAACTCAAGAGCCCACTTGGCAGATGTCATTTTGTAGGGCACGTTTGGGCCTCCGATGGCAGCCAGGTTTGGAGGAGGGGGCAGCTTTGGTCTGGGAGAAATCCTCGTCCTTATGGAATTTTTGTAGGCAAAAGCCCTGCATGGGCCGCCGGCAAGTTGACTACGAAAGGAGGCACTTTTCCCCAAGAAGCCAAACTCAAGAGCCCACTTGGCAGATGTCATTTTGTAGGGCGCGTTTGGGCCTCCGATGGCAGCCAGGTTTGGAGGAGGGGGCAGCTTTGGTCTGGGAGAAATCCTTGTCCTTATGGAATTTTTGTAGGCACAAGCCCAGGACGGGCCGCCGGCAAGTTGGCTTTGAAAGGAGGCACTTTCCCCCAAGAAGCCAAACTCAAGAGCCCACTTGGCAGGTGTCATTTTGTAGGGCGCGTTTGGGCTTCCGATGGCAGCCAGGTTTGGAGGAGGGGGCAGCTTTGGTCTGGGAGGAATCCTCGTCCTTATGGAATTTTTGTAGCAAAAGCCCGGGACGGGACACAGGCAAGTTGGTTTTGAAAGGAGTCACTTTTCCCCAAGAAGCCAAACTCAAGAGCCCACTAGGCAGGTGTCATTTTGTGGGGCGCGTTTGGGCCTCCGATGGCAGCCAGGTTTGGAGGAGGGGGCAGCTTTGGTCTGGGAGAAATCCTCGTCCTTATGGAATTTTTGTAGTCTAAAGCCCAGCACGGGCCGCAGGCTAGTTAGGCAAGTTGGCTTTGACAGGAGGCACTGTTCCGCAAGAAGCCAAACTCAAGAGCCCACTTGGCAGGTGTCATTTTGTAGGGCGCGTTTGGGCCTCCGATGGCAGCCAGGTTTGGAGGAGGGGGCAGCTTTGGCCTGGGAGAAATCCTCGTCCTTATGGAATTTTTGTCGGCAAAAGCCCTGCATGGGCCGCAGGCAAGTTGACTCCGAAAGGAGGCACTTTTCCCCAGGAAGCCAAACTCAAGAGCCCACTTGGCAGATGTCATTTTGTAGGGCGCGTTTGGGCCTCCGATGGCAGCCAGGTTTGGAGGAGGGGGAAGCTTTGGTCTGGGAGAAATCCTCGTCCTTATGGAATTTTTGTAGTAAAAGCCCGGGAAGGGACGCAGGCAAGTTGGCTTTGAAAGGAAGAACTTTCCCCAAGAAGCCAAACTCAAGAGCCCACTTGGCAGATGTCATTTTGTAGGGCGCGTTTTGGTGTCCGATGGCAGCCAGGTTTGGAGGAGGGGGCAGCTTTGGTCTGGGAGAAATCCTCGTCCTTATGGAATTTTTGTAGGCAAAAGCCCAGGACCTGATGCAGGGAAGTTGGCTTTGAAAGGAGGCAGTTTTCCCCAAGAAGACAAACTCAAGAGCCCACATGGCAGGTGTCATTTTGTAGGGCGCGTTTTGGCATCCGATGGCAGCCAGGTTTGGAGGAGGGGGCAGCTTTGGTCTGGGAGAAATCCTCGTCCTTATGGAATTTTTGTAGGCAAAAGCCCAGGACCTGATGCAGTGAAGTTGGCTTTGAAAGGAGGCAGTTTTCCCCAAGAAGACAAACTCAAGAGCCCACATGGCAGGTGTCATTTTGTAGGGCGCGTTTTGGCATCCGATGGCAGCCAGGTTTGGAGGAGGGGGCAGCTTTGGTCTGGGAGAAATCCTCGTCCTTATGGAATTTTTGTAGGCAAAAGCCCTGCATGGGCCGCCGGCAACATGACTCCGAAAGGAGGCACTTTTCCCCAAGAAGCCAAACTCAAGAGCCCACTTGGCAGATGTCATTTTGTAGGGCGCGTTTGGGCCTCCGATGGCAGCCAGGTTTGGAGGAGGGGGCAGCTTTGGTCTGGGAGAAATCCTCGTCCTTATGGAATTTTTGTAGGCAAAAGCCCAGGACGGGCCGCAGGCAAGTTGGCTTTGAAAGGAGGTACTTCCACCCAAGAAGCCAAACTCAAGAGCCCACAATGCAGATGTCATTTTGTAGGGCACGTTTGGGCCTCCGATGGCAGCCAGGTTTGGAGGAGGGGGCAGCTTTGGTCTGGGAGAAATCCTCGTCCTTATGGAATTTTTGTAGGCAAAAGCCCTGCATGGGCCGCAGGCAAGTTGACTCCGAAAGGAGGCACTTTTCCCCAGAAAGCCAAACTCAAGAGCCCACTTGGCAGATGTCATTTTGTAGGGCGCGTTTGGGCCTCCGATGGCAGCCAGGTTTGGAGGAGGGGGCAGCTTTGGTCTGGGAGGAATCCTCGTCCTTATGAAATTTTTGTAGCAAAAGCCCGGGACGGGACGCAGGCAAGTTGGTTTTGAAAGGAGTCACTATTCCCCAAGAAGCCAAACTCAAGAGCCCACTTGGCAGGTGTCATTTTGTAGGGCGCGTTTGGGCCTCTGATGGCAGCCAGGTTTGGAGGAGGGGGCAGCTTTGGTCTGGGAGAAATCCTCGTCCTTATGGAATTTTTGTAGGCAAAAACCCCGCATGGGCCGCAGGCAAGTTAGGCAAGTTGGCTTTGAAAGGAGGCACTTTTCCCCAAGAAGCCAAACTCAAGAACCCACAATGCAGATGTCATTTTGTAGGGCGCGTTTGGGCCTCCGATGGCAGCCAGGTTTGGAGGAGGGGGCAGCTTTGGTCTGGGAGAAATCCTCATCCTTATGGAATTTTTGTAGGCAAAAGCCCAGGACGGGCCGCAGGCAAGTTAGGCAAGTTGGCTCCGAAAGGAGGCACTTTTCCCCAAGAAGCCAAACTCAAGAACCCTCAATGCAGATGTCATTTTGTGGGGCGCGTTTGGGTCTCCGATGGCAGCCAGGTTTGGAGGAGGGGGCAGCTTTGGTCTGGGAGAAATCCTCGTCCTTATGGAATTTTTGTAGTCTAAAGCCCAGCACGGGCTGCAGGCAAGTTGGCTTTGAAAGGAGGCACTTTCCCCCAAGAAGCCAAACTCAGGAGCCCACTTGGCATATGTCATTTTGTAGGGCGCGTTTGGGCCACCGATGGCAGCTAGGTTTGGAGGAGGGGGCAGCTTTGGTCTGGGAGAAATCCTCGTCCTTATGGAATTTTTTTAGCCAAAGCCTGGGACCGGGTGCAGGCAAGTTGGTTTTGAAATGACTCACTTTTCCCCAAGAAGCCAAACTCAAGAGCCCACTTGGCAGATGTCATTTTGTAGGGCGCGTTTGGGCCTCCGATGGCAGCCAGGTTTGGAGGAGGGGGCAGCTTTGGTCTGGGAGAAATCCTCGTCCTTATGGAATTTTTGTAGGCAAAAGCCCAGGACGGGCCGCAGGCAAGTTGGCTTTGAAAGGAGGCACTTCCACCCAAGAAGCCAAACTCAAGAGCCCACAATGCAGATGTCATTTTCTAGGGCACGTTTGGGCCTCCGATGGCAGCCAGGTTTGGAGGAGGGGGCAGCTTTGGTCTGGGAGAAATCCTCGTCCTTATGGAATTTTTGTAGGCAAAAGCCCTGCATGGGCCGCAGGCAAGTTGACTCCGAATGGAGGCACTTTTCCCCAGAAAGCCAAACTCAAGAGCCCACTTGGCAGATGTCATTTTGTAGGGCGCGTTTGGGCCTCCGATGGCAGCCAGGTTTGGAGGAGGGGGCAGCTTTGGTCTGGGAGAAATCCTCGTCCTTATGGAATTTTTGTAGGCAAAAACCCCGCATGGGCCGCAGGCAAGTTAGGCAAATTGGCTTTGAAAGGAGGCACTTTTCCCCAAGAAGCCAAACTCAAGAACCCACAATGCAGATGTCATTTTGTAGGGCGCGTTTGGGCCTCCGATGGCAGCCAGGTTTGGAGGAGGGGGCAGCTTTGGTCTGGGAGAAATCCTCGTCCTTATGGAATTTTTGTAGGCAAAAGCCCAGGACGGGCCGCAGGCAAGTTGGCTTTGAAAGGAGGCACTTCCACCCAAGAAGCCAAACTCAAGAGCCCACTTGGCAGATGTCATTTTGTAGGGCACGTTTGGGCCTCCGATGGCAGCCAGGTTTGGAGGAGGGGGCAGCTTTGGTCTGGGAGGAATCCTCGTCCTTATGGAATTTTTGTAGGCAAAAGCCCTGCATGGGCCGCCGGCGAGTTGACTCCGAAAGGAGGCACTTTTCCCCAGAAAGCCAAACTCAAGAGCCCACTTGGCAGATGTCATTTTGTAGGGCGCGTTTGGGCCTCCGATGGCAGCCAGGTTTGGAGGAGGGGGCAGCTTTGGTCTGGGAGGAATCCTCGTCCTTATGGAATTTTTGTAGCAAAAGCCCGGGACGGGACGCAGGCAAGTTGGTTTTGAAAGGAGTCACTTTTCCCCAAGAAGCCAAACTCAAGAGCCCACTTGGCAGGTGTCATTTTGTAGGGCGCGTTTGGGCCTCCGATGGCAGCCAGGTTTGGAGGAGGGGGCAGCTTTGGTCTGGGAGAAATCCTCGTCCTTATGGAATTTTTGTAGGCAAAAGCCCAGGACGGGCCGCAGGCAAGTTGGCTTTGAAAGGAGGCACTTCCACCCAAGAAGCCAAACTCAAGAGCCCACTTGGCAGATGTCATTTTGTAGGGCACGTTTGGGCCTCCGATGGCAGCCAGGTTTGGAGGAGGGGGCAGCTTTGGTCTGGGAGAAATCCTCGTCCTTATGGAATTTTTGTAGGCAAAAGCCCTGCATGGGCCGCCGGCAAGTTGACTCCGAAAGGAGGCAATTTTCCCCAAGAAGCCAAACTCAAGAGCCCACTTGGCAGATGTCATTTTGTAGGGCGCGTTTGGGCCTCCGATGGCAGCCAGGTTTGGAGGAGGGGGCAGCTTTGGTCTGGGAGAAATCCTTGTCCTTATGGAATTTTTGTAGGCACAAGCCCAGGACGGGCCGCCGGCAAGTTGGCTTTGAAAGGAGGCACTTTCCCCCAAGAAGCCAAACTCAAGAGCCCACAATGCAGATGTCATTTTGTAGGGCGCGTTTGGGCCTCCGATGGCAGCCAGGTTTGGAAGAGGGGGCAGCTTTGGTCTGGGAGAAATCCTCGTCCTTATGGAATTTTTGTAGGCAAAAGCCCTGCATGGGCCGCAGGCAAGTTGACTCCGAAAGGAGGCACTTTTCCCCAGAAAGCCAAACTCAAGAGCCCACTTGGCAGATGTCATTTTGTAGGGCGCGTTTGGGCCTCCGATGGCAGCCAGGTTTGGAGGAGGGGGCAGCTTTGGTCTGGGAGGAATCCTCGTCCTTATGAAATTTTTGTAGCAAAAGCCCGGGACGGGACGCAGGCAAGTTGGTTTTGAAAGGAGTCACTATTCCCCAAGAAGCCAAACTCAAGAGCCCACTTGGCAGGTGTCATTTTGTAGGGCGCGTTTGGGCCTCTGATGGCAGCCAGGTTTGGAGGAGGGGGCAGCTTTGGTCTGGGAGAAATCCTCGTCCTTCTGGAATTTTTGGAGGCAAAAGCCCTGCATGGGCCGCAGGCAAGTTGACTCCGAAAGGAGGCACTTTTCCCCAGGAAGCCAAACTCAAGAGCCCACTTGGCAGATGTCATTTTGTAGGGCGCGTTTGGGCCTCCGATGGCAGCCAGGTTTGGAGGAGGGGGCAGCTTTGGTCTGGGAGAAATCCTCGTCCTTATGGAATTTTTGTAGTCTAAAGCCCAGCACGGGCCGCAGGCTAGTTCGGCAAGTTGGCTTTGAAAGGAGGCACTGTTCCGCAAGAAGCCAAACTCAAGAGCGAACTTGGCAGATGTCATTTTGTAGGGCGCGTTTGGGCCTCCGATGGCAGCCAGGTTTGGAGGAGGGGGCAGCTTTGGTCTGGGAGAAATCCTCGTCCTTATGGAATTTTTGTAGGCAAAAGCCCAGGACGGGCCGCAGGCAAGTTGGCTTTGAATGGAGGCACTTCCACCCAAGAAGCCAAACTCAAGAGCCCACTTGGCAGATGTCATTTTGTAGGGCACGTTTGGGCCTCCGATGGCAGCCAGGTTTGGAGGAGGGGGCAGCTTTGGTCTGGGAGAAATCCTCGTCCTTATGGAATTTTTGTAGGCAAAAGCCCAGCACAGGCCGCAGGCTAGTTAGGCAAGTTGGCTCCGAAAGGAATCACTTTTCCCCAAGAAGCCAAACTCAAGAGCCCACTTGGCAGGTGTCATTTTGTAGGGCGCGTTTGGGCCTCCGATGGCAGCCAGGTTTGGAGGAGGGGGCAGCTTTGGTCTGGGAGAAATCCTCGTCCTTCTGGAATTTTTGTAGGCAAAAGCCCAGGACGGGCCGCAGGCAAGTTGGCTTTGAAAGGAGGCACTTCCACCCAAGAAGCCAAACTCAAGAGCCCACAATGCAGATGTCATTTTGTAGGGCACGTTTGGGCCTCCGATGGCAGCCAGGTTTGGAGGAGGGGGCAGCTTTGGTCTGGGAGAAATCCTCGTCCTTATGGAATTTTTGGAGGCAAAAGCCCTGCATGGGCCGCCGGCGAGTTGACTCCGAAAGGAGGCACTTTTCCCCAAGAAGCCAAACTCAAGAGCCCACTTGGCAGATGTCATTTTGTAGGGCGCGTTTGGGCCTCCGATGGCAGCCAGGTTTGGAGGAGGGGGCAGCTTTGGTCTGGGAGGAATCCTCGTCCTTATGGAATTTTTGTAGCAAAAGCCCGGGACAGGTCGCAGGCAAGTTGGTTTTGAAAGGAGTCACTTTTCCCCAAGAAGCCAAACTCAAGAGCCCACTTGGCAGGTGTCATTTTGTAGGGCGCGTTTGGGCCTCCGATGGCAGCCAGGTTTGGAGGAGGGGGCAGCTTTGGTCTGGGAGAAATCCTCGTCCTTATGGAATTTTTGTAGGCAAAAACCCCGCATGGGCGGCAGGCAAGTTAGGCAAGTTGACTCCGAAAGGAGGCACTTTTACCCAGGAAGCCAAACTCAAGAGCCCACTTGGCAGATGTCATTTTGTAGGGCGCGTTTGGGCCTCCGATGGCAGCCAGGTTTGGAGGAGGGGGCAGCTTTGGTGTGGGAGGAATCCTCGTCCTTATGGAATTTTTGTAGCAAAAGCCCGGGACGGGACACAGGCAAGTTGGTTTTGAAAGGAGTCACTTTTCCCCAAGAAGCCAAACTCAAGAGCCCACTTGGCAGGTGTCATTTTGTAGGGCACGTTTGGGCCTCCGATGGCAGCCAGGTTTGGAGGAGGGGGCAGCTTTGGTCTGGGAGAAATCCTCATCCTTATGGAATTTTTGTAGGCAAAAGCCCAGGACGGGCCGCAGGCAAGTTGGCTTTGAAAGGAGGTACTTCCACCCAAGAAGCCAAACTCAAGAGCCCACAATGCAGATGTCATTTTGTAGGGCACGTTTGGGCCTCCGATGGCAGCCAGGTTTGGAGGAGGGGGCAGCTTTGGTCTGGGAGAAATCCTCGTCCTTATGGAATTTTTGTAGGCAAAAGCCCTGCATGTGCCGCAGGCAAGTTGACTCCGAAAGGAGGCACTTTTCCCCAGAAAGCCAAACTCAAGAGCCCACTTGGCAGATGTCATTTTGTAGGGCGCGTTTGGGCCTCCGATGGCAGCCAGGTTTGGAGGAGGGGGCAGCTTTGGTCTGGGAGGAATCCTCGTCCTTATGGAATTTTTGTAGCAAAAGCCCGGGACGGGACGCAGGCAAGTTGGTTTTGAAAGGAGTCACTTTTCCCCAAGAAGCCAAACTCAAGAGCCCACTTGGCAGGTGTCATTTTATAGGGCGCGTTTGGGCCTCCGATGGCAGCCAGGTTTGGAGGAGGGGGCAGCTTTGGTCTGGGAGAAATCCTCGTCCTTATGGAATTTTTGTAGGCAAAAGCCCAGGACGGGCCGCAGGCAAGTTGGCTTTGAAAGGAGGCACTTCCACCCAAGAAGCCAAACTCAAGAGCCCACTTGGCAGATGTCATTTTGTAGGGCACGTTTGGGCCTCCGATGGCAGCCAGGTTTGGAGGAGGGGGCAGCTTTGGTCTGGGAGAAATCCTCGTCCTTATGGAATTTTTGTAGGCAAAAGCCCTGCATGGGCCGCCGGCAAGTTGACTCCGAAAGGAGGCACTTTTCCCCAAGAAGCCAAACTCAAGAGCCCACTTGGCAGATGTCATTTTGTAGGGCGCGTTTGGGCCTCCGATGGCAGCCAGGTTTGGAGGAGGGGGCAGCTTTGGTCTGGGAGAAATCCTTGTCCTTATGGAATTTTTGTAGGCACAAGCCCAGGACGGGACGCAGGCAAGTTGGCTTTGAAAGGAGGCACTTTCCCCCAAGAAGCCAAACTCAAGAGCCCACAATGCAGATGTCATTTTGTAGGGCGCGTTTGGGCCTCCGATGGCAGCCAGGTTTGGAGGAGGGGGCAGCTTTGGTCTGGGAGAAATCCTCGTCCTTATGGAATTTTTGTAGGCAAAAGCCCTGCATGGGCCGCAGGCAAGTTGACTCCGAAAGGAGGCACTTTTCCCCAGAAAGCCAAACTCAAGAGCCCACTTGGCAGATGTCATTTTGTAGGGCGCGTTTGGGCCTCCGATGGCAGCCAGGTTTGGAGGAGGGGGCAGCTTTGGTCTGGGAGGAATCCTCGTCCTTATGAAATTTTTGTAGCAAAAGCCCGGGACGGGACGCAGGCAAGTTGGTTTTGAAAGGAGTCACTATTCCCCAAGAAGCCAAACTCAAGAGCCCACTTGGCAGGTGTCATTTTGTAGGGCGCGTTTGGGCCTCTGATGGCAGCCAGGTTTGGAGGAGGGGGCAGCTTTGGTCTGGGAGAAATCCTCGTCCTTATGGAATTTTTGTAGGCAAAAACCCCGCATGGGCCGCAGGCAAGTTAGGCAAGTTGGCTTTGAAAGGAGGCACTTTTCCCCAAGAAGCCAAACTCAAGAACCCACAATGCAGATGTCATTTTGTAGGGCGCGTTTGGGCCTCCGATGGCAGCCAGGTTTGGAGGAGGGGGCAGCTTTGGTCTGGGAGAAATCCTCATCCTTATGGAATTTTTGTAGGCAAAAGCCCAGGACGGGCCGCAGGCAAGTTAGGCAAGTTGGCTCCGAAAGGAGGCACTTTTCCCCAAGAAGCCAAACTCAAGAACCCTCAATGCAGATGTCATTTTGTGGGGCGCGTTTGGGCCTCCGATGGCAGCCAGGTTTGGAGGAGGGGGCAGCTTTGGTCTGGGAGAAATCCTCGTCCTTATGGAATTTTTGTAGTCTAAAGCCCAGCACGGGCTGCAGGCAAGTTGGCTTTGAAAGGAGGCACTTTCCCCCAAGAAGCCAAACTCAGGAGCCCACTTGGCATATGTCATTTTGTAGGGCGCGTTTGGGCCACCGATGGCAGCTAGGTTTGGAGGAGGGGGCAGCTTTGGTCTGGGAGAAATCCTCGTCCTTATGGAATTTTTTTAGCCAAAGCCTGGGACCGGGTGCAGGCAAGTTGGTTTTGAAATGACTCACTTTTCCCCAAGAAGCCAAACTCAAGAGCCCACTTGGCAGATGTCATTTTGTAGGGCGCATTTGGGCCTCCGATGGCAGCCAGGTTTGGAGGAGGGGGAAGCTTTGGTCTGGGAGAAATCCTCGTCCTTATGGAATTTTTGTAGGCAAAAGCCCAGGACGGGCCGCAGGCAAGTTGGCTTTGAAAGGAGGCACTTCCACCCAAGAAGCCAAACTCAAGAGCCCACAATGCAGATGTCATTTTGTAGGGCACGTTTGGGCCTCCGATGGCAGCCAGGTTTGGAGGAGGGGGCAGCTTTGGTCTGGGAGAAATCCTCGTCCTTATGGAATTTTTGTAGGCAAAAGCCCTGCATGTGCCGCAGGCAAGTTGACTCCGAAAGGAGGCACTTTTCCCCAGAAAGCCAAACTCAAGAGCCCACTTGGCAGATGTCATTTTGTAGGGCGCGTTTGGGCCTCCGATGGCAGCCAGGTTTGGAGGAGGGGGCAGCTTTGGTCTGGGAGGAATCCTCGTCCTTATGGAATTTTTGTAGCAAAAGCCCGGGACGGGACGCAGGCAAGTTGGTTTTGAAAGGAGTCACTTTTCCCCAAGAAGCCAAACTCAAGAGCCCACTTGGCAGGTGTCATTTTGTAGGGAGCGTTTGGGCCTCCGATGGCAGCCAGGTTTGGAGGAGGGGGCAGCTTTGGTCTGGGAGAAATCCTCGTCCTTATGGAATTTTTGTAGGCAAAAGCCCAGGACGGGCCGCAGGCAAGTTGGCTTTGAAAGGAGGCACTTCCACCCAAGAAGCCAAACTCAAGAGCCCACTTGGCAGATGTCATTTTGTAGGGCACGTTTGGGCCTCCGATGGCAGCCAGGTTTGGAGGAGGGGGCAGCTTTGGTCTGGGAGAAATCCTCGTCCTTATGGAATTTTTGTAGGCAAAAGCCCTGCATGGGCCGCCGGCAAGTTGACTCCGAAAGGAGGCACTTTTCCCCAAGAAGCCAAACTCAAGAGCCCACTTGGCAGATGTCATTTTGTAGGGCGCGTTTGGGCCTCCGATGGCAGCCAGGTTTGGAGGAGGGGGCAGCTTTGGTCTGGGAGAAATCCTTGTCCTTATGGAATTTTTGTAGGCACAAGCCCAGGACGGGACGCAGGCAAGTTGGCTTTGAAAGGAGGCACTTTCCCCCAAGAAGCCAAACTCAAGAGCCCACAATGCAGATGTCATTTTGTAGGGCGCGTTTGGGCCTCCGATGGCAGCCAGGTTTGGAGGAGGGGGCAGCTTTGGTCTGGGAGAAATCCTCGTCCTTATGGAATTTTTGGAGGCAAAAGCCCTGCATGGGCCGCAGGCAAGTTGACTCCGAAAGGAGGCACTTTTCCCCAGAAAGCCAAACTCAAGAGCCCACTTGGCAGATGTCATTTTGTAGGGCGCGTTTGGGCCTCCGATGGCAGCCAGGTTTGGAGGAGGGGGCAGCTTTGGTCTGGGAGGAATCCTCGTCCTTATGAAATTTTTGTAGCAAAAGCCCGGGACGGGACGCAGGCAAGTTGGTTTTGAAAGGAGTCACTATTCCCCAAGAAGCCAAACTCAAGAGCCCACTTGGCAGGTGTCATTTTGTAGGGCGCGTTTGGGCCTCTGATGGCAGCCAGGTTTGGAGGAGGGGGCAGCTTTGGTCTGGGAGAAATCCTCGTCCTTATGGAATTTTTGTAGGCAAAAACCCCGCATGGGCCGCAGGCAAGTTAGGCAAGTTGGCTTTGAAAGGAGGCACTTTTCCCCAAGAAGCCAAACTCAAGAACCCACAATGCAGATGTCATTTTGTAGGGCGCGTTTGGGCCTCCGATGGCAGCCAGGTTTGGAGGAGGGGGCAGCTTTGGTCTGGGAGAAATCCTCATCCTTATGGAATTTTTGTAGGCAAAAGCCCAGGACGGGCCGCAGGCAAGTTAGGCAAGTTGGCTCCGAAAGGAGGCACTTTTCCCCAAGAAGCCAAACTCAAGAACCCACAATGCAGATGTCATTTTGTAGGGCGCGTTTGGGCCTCCGATGGCAGCCAGGTTTGGAGGAGGGGGCAGCTTTGGTCTGGGAGAAATCCTCGTCCTTATGGAATTTTTGTAGTCTAAAGCCCAGCACGGGCTGCAGGCAAGTTGGCTTTGAAAGGAGGCACTTTCCCCCAAGAAGCCAAACTCAGGAGCCCACTTGGCATATGTCATTTTGTAGGGCGCGTTTGGGCCACCGATGGCAGCTAGGTTTGGAGGAGGGGGCAGCTTTGGTCTGGGAGAAATCCTCGTCCTTATGGAATTTTTGTAGGCCAAAGCCTGGGACCGGGTGCAGGCAAGTTGGTTTTGAAATGACTCACTTTTCCCCAAGAAGCCAAACTCAAGAGCCCACTTGGCAGATGTCATTTTGTAGGGCGCGTTTGGGCCTCCGATGGCAGCCAGGTTTGGAGGAGGGGGAAGCTTTGGTCTGGGAGAAATCCTCGTCCTTATGGAATTTTTGTAGGCAAAAGCCCTGCATGGGCCGCAGGCAAGTTGACTCCGAATGGAGGCACTTTTCCCCAGAAAGCCAAACTCAAGAGCCCACTTGGCAGATGTCATTTTGTAGGGCACGTTTGGGCCTCCGATGGCAGCCAGGTTTGGAGGAGGGGGCAGCTTTGGTCTGGGAGAAATCCTCGTCCTTATGGAATTTTTGTAGGCAAAAACCCCGCATGGGCCGCAGGCAAGTTAGGCAAGTTGGCTTTGAAAGGAGGCACTTTTCCCCAAGAAGCCAAACTCAAGAACCCACAATGCAGATGTCATTTTGTAGGGCGCGTTTGGGCCTCCGATGGCAGCCAGGTTTGGAGGAGGGGGCAGCTTTGGTCTGGGAGAAATCCTCGTCCTTATGGAATTTTTGTAGGCAAAAGCCCAGGACGGGACGCAGGCAAGTTGGCTTTGAAAGGAGGCACTTCCACCCAAGAAGCCAAACTCAAGAGCCCACTTGGCAGATGTCATTTTGTAGGGCACGTTTGGGCCTCCGATGGCAGCCAGGTTTGGAGGAGGGGGCAGCTTTGGTCTGGGAGAAATCCTCGTCCTTATGGAATTTTTGTAGGCAAAAGCCCAGGACGGGCCGCAGGCAAGTTGACTCCGAAAGGAGGCACTTTTCCCCAAGAAGCCAAACTCAAGAGCCCACTTGGCAGATGTCATTTTGTAGGGCGCGTTTGGGCCTCCGATGGCAGCCAGGTTTGGAGGAGGGGGCAGCTTTGGTCTGGGAGAAATCCTCATCCTTATGGAATTTTTGTAGGCAAAAGCCCAGGACGGGCCGCAGGCAAGTTAGGCAAGTTGGCTCCGAAAGGAGGCACTTTTCCCCAAGAAGCCAAACTCAAGAACCCTCAATGCAGATGTCATTTTGTGGGGCGCGTTTGGGCCTCCGATGGCAGCCAGGTTTGGAGGAGGGGGCAGCTTTGGTCTGGGAGAAATCCTCGTCCTTATGGAATTTTTGTAGTCTAAAGCCCAGCACGGGCTGCAGGCAAGTTGGCTTTGAAAGGAGGCACTTTCCCCCAAGAAGCCAAACTCAGGAGCCCACTTGGCATATGTCATTTTGTAGGGCGCGTTTGGGCCACCGATGGCAGCTAGGTTTGGAGGAGGGGGCAGCTTTGGTCTGGGAGAAATCCTCGTCCTTATGGAATTTTTGTAGGCAAAAGCCCTGCATGGGCCGCAGGCAAGTTGACTCCGAATGGAGGCACTTTTCCCCAGAAAGCCAAACTCAAGAGCCCACTTGGCAGATGTCATTTTGTAGGGCACGTTTGGGCCTCCGATGGCAGCCAGGTTTGGAGGAGGGGGCAGCTTTGGTCTGGGAGAAATCCTCGTCCTTATGGAATTTTTGTAGGCAAAAACCCCGCATGGGCCGCAGGCAAGTTAGGCAAGTTGGCTTTGAAAGGAGGCACTTTTCCCCAAGAAGCCAAACTCAAGAGCCCACTTGGCAGATGTCATTTTGTAGGGCGCGTTTGGGCCTCCGATGGCAGCCAGGTTTGGAGGAGGGGGCAGCTTTGGTCTGGGAGAAATCCTCGTCCTTATGGAATTTTTGTAGGCAAAAGCCCAGGACGGGACGCAGGCAAGTTGGCTTTGAAAGGAGGCACTTCCACCCAAGAAGCCAAACTCAAGAGCCCACTTGGCAGATGTCATTTTGTAGGGCACGTTTGGGCCTCCGATGGCAGCCAGGTTTGGAGGAGGGGGCAGCTTTGGTCTGGGAGAAATCCTCGTCCTTATGGAATTTTTGTAGGCAAAAGCCCTGCATGGGCCGCCGGCAAGTTGACTCCGAAAGGAGGCACTTTTCCCCAAGAAGCCAAACTCAAGAGCCCACTTGGCAGATGTCATTTTGTGCGGCGCGTTTGGGCCTCCGATGGCAGCCAGGTTTGGAGGAGGGGGCAGCTTTGGTCTGGGAGAAATCCTCATCCTTATGGAATTTTTGTAGGCAAAAGCCCAGGACGGGCCGCAGGCAAGTTAGGCAAGTTGGCTCCGAAAGGAGGCACTTTTCCCCAAGAAGCCAAACTCAAGAACCCTCAATGCAGATGTCATTTTGTGGGGCGCGTTTGGGCCTCCGATGGCAGCCAGGTTTGGAGGAGGGGGCAGCTTTGGTCTGGGAGAAATCCTCGTCCTTATGGAATTTTTGTAGTCTAAAGCCCAGCACGGGCTGCAGGCAAGTTGGCTTTGAAAGGAGGCACTTTCCCCCAAGAAGCCAAACTCAGGAGCCCACTTGGCATATGTCATTTTGTAGGGCGCGTTTGGGCCACCGATGGCAGCTAGGTTTGGAGGAGGGGGCAGCTTTGGTCTGGGAGAAATCCTCGTCCTTATGGAATTTTTTTAGCCAAAGCCTGGGACCGGGTGCAGGCAAGTTGGTTTTGAAATGACTCACTTTTCCCCAAGAAGCCAAACTCAAGAGCCCACTTGGCAGATGTCATTTTGTAGGGCGCGTTTGGGCCTCCGATGGCAGCCAGGTTTGGAGGAGGGGGAAGCTTTGGTCTGGGAGAAATCCTCGTCCTTATGGAATTTTTGTAGGCAAAAGCCCAGGACGGGCCGCAGGCAAGTTGGCTTTGAAAGGAGGCACTTCCACCCAAGAAGCCAAACTCAAGAGCCCACAATGCAGATGTCATTTTCTAGGGCACGTTTGGGCCTCCGATGGCAGCCAGGTTTGGAGGAGGGGGCAGCTTTGGTCTGGGAGAAATCCTCGTCCTTATGGAATTTTTGTAGGCAAAAGCCCTGCATGGGCCGCAGGCAAGTTGACTCCGAATGGAGGCACTTTTCCCCAGAAAGCCAAACTCAAGAGCCCACTTGGCAGATGTCATTTTGTAGGGCACGTTTGGGCCTCCGATGGCAGCCAGGTTTGGAGGAGGGGGCAGCCTTGGTCTGGGAGAAATCCTCGTCCTTATGGAATTTTTGTAGGCAAAAACCCCGCATGGGCCGCAGGCAAGTTAGGCAAGTTGGCTTTGAAAGGAGGCACTTTTCCCCAAGAAGCCAAACTCAAGAACCCACAATGCAGATGTCATTTTGTAGGGCGCGTTTGGGCCTCCGATGGCAGCCAGGTTTGGAGGAGGGGGCAGCTTTGGTCTGGGAGAAATCCTCGTCCTTATGGAATTTTTGTAGGCAAAAGCCCAGGACGGGACGCAGGCAAGTTGGCTTTGAAAGGAGGCACTTCCACCCAAGAAGCCAAACTCAAGAGCCCACTTGGCAGATGTCATTTTGTAGGGCACGTTTGGGCCTCCGATGGCAGCCAGGTTTGGAGGAGGGGTCAGCTTTGGTCTGGGAGAAATCCTCGTCCTTATGGAATTTTTGTAGGCAAAAGCCCTGCATGGGCCGCCGGCAAGTTGACTCCGAAAGGAGGCACTTTTCCCCAAGAAGCCAAACTCAAGAGCCCACTTGGCAGATGTCATTTTGTAGGGCGCGTTTGGGCCTCCGATGGCAGCCAGGTTTGGAGGAGGGGGCAGCTTTGGTCTGGGAGAAATCCTTGTCCTTATGGAATTTTTGTAGGCACAAGCCCAGGACGGGCCGCCGGCAAGTTGGCTTTGAAAGGAGGCACTTTCCCCCAAGAAGCCAAACTCAGGAGCCCACTTGGCATATGTCATTTTGTAGGGCGCGTTTGGGCCACCGATGGCAGCTAGGTTTGGAGGAGGGGGCAGCTTTGGTCTGGGAGAAATCCTCGTCCTTATGGAATTTTTGTAGGCCAAAGCCTGGGACCGGGTGCAGGCAAGTTGGTTTTGAAATGACTCACTTTTCCCCAAGAAGCCAAACTCAAGAGCCCACTTGGCAGATGTCATTTTGTAGGGCGCGTTTGGGCCTCCGATGGCAGCCAGGTTTGGAGGAGGGGGAAGCTTTGGTCTGGGAGAAATCCTCGTCCTTATGGAATTTTTGTAGGCAAAAGCCCTGCATGGGCCGCAGGCAAGTTGACTCCGAATGGAGGCACTTTTCCCCAGAAAGCCAAACTCAAGAGCCCACTTGGCAGATGTCATTTTGTAGGGCACGTTTGGGCCTCCGATGGCAGCCAGGTTTGGAGGAGGGGGCAGCTTTGGTCTGGGAGAAATCCTCGTCCTTATGGAATTTTTGTAGGCAAAAACCCCGCATGGGCCGCAGGCAAGTTAGGCAAGTTGGCTTTGAAAGGAGGCACTTTTCCCCAAGAAGCCAAACTCAAGAACCCACAATGCAGATGTCATTTTGTAGGGCGCGTTTGGGCCTCCGATGGCAGCCAGGTTTGGAGGAGGGGGCAGCTTTGGTCTGGGAGAAATCCTCGTCCTTATGGAATTTTTGTAGGCAAAAGCCCAGGACGGGACGCAGGCAAGTTGGCTTTGAAAGGAGGCACTTCCACCCAAGAAGCCAAACTCAAGAGCCCACTTGGCAGATGTCATTTTGTAGGGCACGTTTGGGCCTCCGATGGCAGCCAGGTTTGGAGGAGGGGGCAGCTTTGGTCTGGGAGAAATCCTCGTCCTTATGGAATTTTTGTAGGCAAAAGCCCAGGACGGGCCGCAGGCAAGTTGACTCCGAAAGGAGGCACTTTTCCCCAAGAAGCCAAACTCAAGAGCCCACTTGGCAGATGTCATTTTGTAGGGCGCGTTTGGGCCTCCGATGGCAGCCAGGTTTGGAGGAGGGGGCAGCTTTGGTCTGGGAGAAATCCTCATCCTTATGGAATTTTTGTAGGCAAAAGCCCAGGACGGGCCGCAGGCAAGTTAGGCAAGTTGGCTCCGAAAGGAGGCACTTTTCCCCAAGAAGCCAAACTCAAGAACCCTCAATGCAGATGTCATTTTGTGGGGCGCGTTTGGGCCTCCGATGGCAGCCAGGTTTGGAGGAGGGGGCAGCTTTGGTCTGGGAGAAATCCTCGTCCTTATGGAATTTTTGTAGTCTAAAGCCCAGCACGGGCTGCAGGCAAGTTGGCTTTGAAAGGAGGCACTTTCCCCCAAGAAGCCAAACTCAGGAGCCCACTTGGCATATGTCATTTTGTAGGGCGCGTTTGGGCCACCGATGGCAGCTAGGTTTGGAGGAGGGGGCAGCTTTGGTCTGGGAGAAATCCTCGTCCTTATGGAATTTTTGTAGGCAAAAGCCCTGCATGGGCCGCAGGCAAGTTGACTCCGAATGGAGGCACTTTTCCCCAGAAAGCCAAACTCAAGAGCCCACTTGGCAGATGTCATTTTGTAGGGCACGTTTGGGCCTCCGATGGCAGCCAGGTTTGGAGGAGGGGGCAGCTTTGGTCTGGGAGAAATCCTCGTCCTTATGGAATTTTTGTAGGCAAAAACCCCGCATGGGCCGCAGGCAAGTTAGGCAAGTTGGCTTTGAAAGGAGGCACTTTTCCCCAAGAAGCCAAACTCAAGAGCCCACTTGGCAGATGTCATTTTGTAGGGCGCGTTTGGGCCTCCGATGGCAGCCAGGTTTGGAGGAGGGGGCAGCTTTGGTCTGGGAGAAATCCTCGTCCTTATGGAATTTTTGTAGGCAAAAGCCCAGGACGGGACGCAGGCAAGTTGGCTTTGAAAGGAGGCACTTCCACCCAAGAAGCCAAACTCAAGAGCCCACTTGGCAGATGTCATTTTGTAGGGCACGTTTGGGCCTCCGATGGCAGCCAGGTTTGGAGGAGGGGGCAGCTTTGGTCTGGGAGAAATCCTCGTCCTTATGGAATTTTTGTAGGCAAAAGCCCTGCATGGGCCGCCGGCAAGTTGACTCCGAAAGGAGGCACTTTTCCCCAAGAAGCCAAACTCAAGAGCCCACTTGGCAGATGTCATTTTGTGCGGCGCGTTTGGGCCTCCGATGGCAGCCAGGTTTGGAGGAGGGGGCAGCTTTGGTCTGGGAGAAATCCTCATCCTTATGGAATTTTTGTAGGCAAAAGCCCAGGACGGGCCGCAGGCAAGTTAGGCAAGTTGGCTCCGAAAGGAGGCACTTTTCCCCAAGAAGCCAAACTCAAGAACCCTCAATGCAGATGTCATTTTGTGGGGCGCGTTTGGGCCTCCGATGGCAGCCAGGTTTGGAGGAGGGGGCAGCTTTGGTCTGGGAGAAATCCTCGTCCTTATGGAATTTTTGTAGTCTAAAGCCCAGCACGGGCTGCAGGCAAGTTGGCTTTGAAAGGAGGCACTTTCCCCCAAGAAGCCAAACTCAGGAGCCCACTTGGCATATGTCATTTTGTAGGGCGCGTTTGGGCCACCGATGGCAGCTAGGTTTGGAGGAGGGGGCAGCTTTGGTCTGGGAGAAATCCTCGTCCTTATGGAATTTTTTTAGCCAAAGCCTGGGACCGGGTGCAGGCAAGTTGGTTTTGAAATGACTCACTTTTCCCCAAGAAGCCAAACTCAAGAGCCCACTTGGCAGATGTCATTTTGTAGGGCGCGTTTGGGCCTCCGATGGCAGCCAGGTTTGGAGGAGGGGGAAGCTTTGGTCTGGGAGAAATCCTCGTCCTTATGGAATTTTTGTAGGCAAAAGCCCAGGACGGGCCGCAGGCAAGTTGGCTTTGAAAGGAGGCACTTCCACCCAAGAAGCCAAACTCAAGAGCCCACAATGCAGATGTCATTTTCTAGGGCACGTTTGGGCCTCCGATGGCAGCCAGGTTTGGAGGAGGGGGCAGCTTTGGTCTGGGAGAAATCCTCGTCCTTATGGAATTTTTGTAGGCAAAAGCCCTGCATGGGCCGCAGGCAAGTTGACTCCGAATGGAGGCACTTTTCCCCAGAAAGCCAAACTCAAGAGCCCACTTGGCAGATGTCATTTTGTAGGGCACGTTTGGGCCTCCGATGGCAGCCAGGTTTGGAGGAGGGGGCAGCCTTGGTCTGGGAGAAATCCTCGTCCTTATGGAATTTTTGTAGGCAAAAACCCCGCATGGGCCGCAGGCAAGTTAGGCAAGTTGGCTTTGAAAGGAGGCACTTTTCCCCAAGAAGCCAAACTCAAGAACCCACAATGCAGATGTCATTTTGTAGGGCGCGTTTGGGCCTCCGATGGCAGCCAGGTTTGGAGGAGGGGGCAGCTTTGGTCTGGGAGAAATCCTCGTCCTTATGGAATTTTTGTAGGCAAAAGCCCAGGACGGGACGCAGGCAAGTTGGCTTTGAAAGGAGGCACTTCCACCCAAGAAGCCAAACTCAAGAGCCCACTTGGCAGATGTCATTTTGTAGGGCACGTTTGGGCCTCCGATGGCAGCCAGGTTTGGAGGAGGGGTCAGCTTTGGTCTGGGAGAAATCCTCGTCCTTATGGAATTTTTGTAGGCAAAAGCCCTGCATGGGCCGCCGGCAAGTTGACTCCGAAAGGAGGCACTTTTCCCCAAGAAGCCAAACTCAAGAGCCCACTTGGCAGATGTCATTTTGTAGGGCGCGTTTGGGCCTCCGATGGCAGCCAGGTTTGGAGGAGGGGGCAGCTTTGGTCTGGGAGAAATCCTTGTCCTTATGGAATTTTTGTAGGCACAAGCCCAGGACGGGCCGCCGGCAAGTTGGCTTAGAAAGGAGGCACTTTCCCCCAAGAAGCCAAACTCAAGAGCCCACTTGGCAGGTGTCATTTTGTAGGGCGCGTTTGGGCCTCCGATGGCAGCCAGGTTTGGAGGAGGGGGCAGCTTTGGTCTGGGAGAAATCCTCGTCCTTATGGAATTTTTGTCGGCAAAAGCCCTGCATGGGCCGCAGGCAAGTTGACTCCGAAAGGAGGCACTTTTCCCCAGGAAGCCAAACTCAAGAGCCCACTTGGCAGATGTCATTTTGTAGGGCGCGTTTGGGCCTCCGATGGCAGCCAGGTTTGGAGGAGGGGGCAGCTTTGGTCTGGGAGAAATCCTCGTCCTTATGGAATTTTTGTAGTCTAAAGCCCAGCACGGGCCGCAGGCTAGTTCGGCAAGTTGGCTTTGAAAGGAGGCACTGTTCCGCAAGAAGCCAAACTCAAGAGCGAACTTGGCAGATGTCATTTTGTAGGGCGCGTTTGGGCCTCCGATGGCAGCCAGGTTTGGAGGAGGGGGCAGCTTTGGTCTGGGAGAAATCCTCGTCCTTATGGAATTTTTGTAGGCAAAAGCCCAGGACGGGCCGCAGGCAAGTTGGCTTTGAATGGAGGCACTTCCACCCAAGAACCCAAACTCAAGAGCCCACTTGGCAGATGTCATTTTGTAGGGCACGTTTGGGCCTCCGATGGCAGCCAGGTTTGGAGGAGGGGGCAGCTTTGGTCTGGGAGAAATCCTCGTCCTTATGGAATTTTTGTAGGCAAAAGCCCAGCACAGGCCGCAGGCTAGTTAGGCAAGTTGGCTCCGAAAGGAGTCACTTTTCCCCAAGAAGCCAAACTCAAGAGCCCACTTGGCAGGTGTCATTTTGTAGGGCGCGTTTGGGCCTACGATGGCAGCCAGGTTTGGAGGAGGGGGCAGCTTTGGTCTGGGAGAAATCCTCGTCCTTATGGAATTTTTGTAGGCAAAAGCCCTGCATGGGCCGCAGGCAAGTTGGCTTTGAAAGGAGGCACTTCCACCCAAGAAGCCAAACTCAAGAGCCCACTTGGCAGATGTCATTTTGTAGGGCACGTTTGGGCCTCCGATGGCAGCCAGGTTTGGAGGAGGGGGCAGCTTTGGTCTGGGAGAAATCCTCGTCCTTATGGAATTTTTGGAGGCAAAAGCCCTGCATGGGCCGCCGGCGAGTTGACTCCGAAAGGAGGCACTTTTCCCCAAGAAGCCAAACTCAAGAGCCCACTTGGCAGATGTCATTTTGTAGGGCGCGTTTGGGCCTCCGATGGCAGCCAGGTTTGGAGGAGGGGGCAGCTTTGGTCTGGGAGGAATCCTCGTCCTTATGGAATTTTTGTAGCAAAAGCCCGGGACAGGACGCAGGCAAGTTGGTTTTGAAAGGAGTCACTTTTCCCCAAGAAGCCAAACTCAAGAGCCCACTTGGCAGGTGTCATTTTGTAGGGCGCGTTTGGGCCTCCGATGGCAGCCAGGTTTGGAGGAGGGGGCAGCTTTGGTCTGGGAGAAATCCTCGTCCTTATGGAATTTTTGTAGGCAAAAACCCCGCATGGGCGGCAGGCAAGTTAGGCAAGTTGACTCCGATAGGAGGCACTTTTACCCAGGAAGCCAAACTCAAGAGCCCACTTGGCAGATGTCATTTTGTAGGGCGCGTTTGGGCCTCCGATGGCAGCCAGGTTTGGAGGAGGGGGCAGCTTTGGTGTGGGAGGAATCCTCGTCCTTATGGAATTTTTGTAGCAAAAGCCCGGGACGGGACACAGGCAAGTTGGTTTTGAAAGGAGTCACTTTTCCCCAAGAAGCCAAACTCAAGAGCCCACTTGGCAGGTGTCATTTTGTAGGGCACGTTTGGGCCTCCGATGGCAGCCAGGTTTGGAGGAGGGGGCAGCTTTGGTCTGGGAGAAATCCTCGTCCTTATGGAATTTTTGTAGGCAAAAGCCCAGGACGGGCCGCAGGCAAGTTGGCTTTGAAAGGAGGTACTTCCACCCAAGAAGCCAAACTCAAGAGCCCACAATGCAGATGTCATTTTGTAGGGCACGTTTGGGCCTCCGATGGCAGCCAGGTTTGGAGGAGGGGGCAGCTTTGGTCTGGGAGAAATCCTCGTCCTTATGGAATTTTTGTAGGCAAAAGCCCTGCATGGGCCGCAGGCAAGTTGACTCCGAAAGGAGGCACTTTTCCCCAAGAAGCCAAACTCAAGAGCCCACTTGGCAGATGTCATTTTGTAGGGCGCGTTTGGGCCTCCGATGGCAGCCAGGTTTGGAGGAGGGGGCAGCTTTGGTCTGGGAGAAATCCTCGTCCTTATGGAATTTTTGTAGGCAAAAGCCCAGGACGGGCCGCAGGCAAGTTGGCTTTGAAAGGAGGCACTTCCACCCAAGAAGCCAAACTCAAGAGCCCACTTGGCAGATGTCATTTTGTAGGGCACGTTTGGGCCTCCGATGGCAACCAGGTTTGGAGGAGGGGGCAGCTTTGGTCTGGGAGAAATCCTCGTCCTTATGGAATTTTTGTAGGCAAAAGCCCTGCATGGGCCGCCGGCAAGTTGACTCCGAAAGGAGGCACTTTTCCCCAAGAAGCCAAACTCAAGAGCCCACTTGGCAGATGTCATTTTGTAGGGCGCGTTTGGGCCTCCGATGGCAGCCAGGTTTGGAGGAGGGGGCAGCTTTGGTCTGGGAGAAATCCTTGTCCTTATGGAATTTTTGTAGGCACAAGCCCAGGACGGGACGCAGGCAAGTTGGCTTTGAAAGGAGGCACTTTCCCCCAAGAAGCCAAACTCAAGAGCCCACTTGGAAGGTGTCATTTTGTAGGGCGCGTTTGGGCCTCCGATGGCAGCCAGGTTTGGAGGAGGGGGCAGCTTTGGTCTGGGAGGAATCCTCGTCCTTATGGAATTTTTGTAGCAAAAGCCCGGGACGGGACACAGGCAAGTTGGTTTTGAAAGGAGTCACTTTTCCCCAAGAAGCCAAACTCAAGAGCCCACTAGGCAGGTGTCATTTTGTGGGGCGCGTTTGGGCCTCTGATGGCAGCCAGGTTTGGAGGAGGGGGCAGCTTTGGTCTGGGAGAAATCCTCGTCCTTATGGAATTTTTGTAGTCAAAAGCCCAGCACGGGCCGCAGGCTAGTTAGGCAAGTTGGCTTTGAAAGGAGGCACTGTTCCGCAAGAAGCCAAACTCAAGAGCCCACTTGGCAGGTGTCATTTTGTAGGGCGCGTTTGGGCCTCCGATGGCAGCCAGGTTTGGAGGAGGGGCAGCTTTGGTCTGGGAGAAATCCTCGTCCTTATGGAATTTTTGTAGGCAAAAGCCCAGGACGGGCCGCAGGCAAGTTGGCTTTGAATGGAGGCACTTCCACCCTAGAAGCCAAACTCAAGAGCCCACTTGGCAGATGTCATTTTGTAGGGCACGTTTGGGCCTCCGATGGCAGCCAGGTTTGGAGGAGGGGGCAGCTTTGGTCTGGGAGAAATCCTCGTCCTTATGGAATTTTTGTAGGCAAAAACCCCGCATGGGCGGCAGGCAAGTTAGGCAAGTTGGCTTTGAAAGGAGGCACTTTTCCCCAAGAAGCCAAACTCAAGAACCCACAATGCAGATGTCATTTTGTAGGGCGCGTTTGGGCCTCCGATGGCAGCCAGGTTTGGAGGAGGGGGCAGCTTTGGTGTGGAAGGAATCCTCGTCCTTATGGAATTTTTGTAGCAAAAGCCCGGGACGGGACACAGGCAAGTTGGTTTTGAAAGGAGTCACTTTTCCCCAAGAAGCCAAACTCAAGAGCCCACTTGGCAGGTGTCATTTTGTAGGGCACGTTTGGGCCTCCGATGGCAGCCAGGTTTGGAGGAGGGGGCCGCTTTGGTCTGGGAGAAATCCTCGTCCTTATGGAATTTTTGTAGGCAAAAGCCCAGGACGGGCCGCAGGCAAGTTGGCTTTGAAAGAGGTACTTCCACCCAAGAAGCCAAACTCAAGAGCCCACAATGCAGATGTCATTTTGTAGGGCACGTTTGGGCCTCCGATGGCAGCCAGGTTTGGAGGAGGGGGCAGCTTTGGTCTGGGAGAAATCCTCGTCCTTATGGAATTTTTGTAGGCAAAAGCCCTGCATGGGCCGCAGGCAAGTTGACTCCGAAAGGAGGCACTTTTCCCCAGAAAGCCAAACTCAAGAGCCCACTTGGCAGATGTCATTTTGTAGGGCGCGTTTGGGCCTCCGATGGCAGCCAGGTTTGGAGGAGGGGGCAGCTTTGGTCTGGGAGAAATCCTCGTCCTTATGGAATTTTTGTAGCAAAAGCCCGGGACGGGACGCAGGCAAGTTGGTTTTGAAAGGAGTCAGTTTTCCCCAAGAAGCCAAACTCAAGAGCCCACTTGGCAGGTGTCATTTTGTAGGGCGCGTTTGGGCCTCCGATGGCAGCCAGGTTTGGAGGAGGGGGCAGCTTTGGTCTGGGAGAAATCCTCGTCCTTATAGAATTTTTGTAGGCAAAAGCCCAGGACGGGCCGCAGGCAAGTTGGCTTTGAAAGGAGGCACTTCCACCCAAGAAGCCAAACTCAAGAGCCCACTTGGCAGATGTCATTTTGTAGGGCACGTTTGGGCCTCCGATGGCAGCCAGGTTTGGAGGAGGGGGCAGCTTTGGTCTGGGAGAAATCCTCGTCCTTATGGAATTTTTGTAGGCAAAAGCCCTGCATGGGCCGCCGGCAAGTTGACTCCGAAAGGAGGCACTTTTCCCCAAGAAGCCAAACTCAAGAGCCCACTTGGCAGATGTCATTTTGTAGGGCGCGTTTGGGCCTCCGATGGCAGCCAGGTTTGGAGGAGGGGGCAGCTTTGGTCTGGGAGAAATCCTTGTCCTTATGGAATTTTTGTAGGCACAAGCCCAGGATGGGCTGCAGGCAAGTTGGCTTTGAAAGGAGGCACTTTCCCCCAAGAAGCCAAACTCAAGAGCCCACTTGGAAGGTGTCATTTTGTAGGGCGCGTTTGGGCCTCCGATGGCAGCCAGGTTTGGAGGAGGGGGCAGCTTTGTTCTGGGAGAAATCCTCGTCCTTATGGAATTTTTGTCGGCAAAAGCCCAGGACGGGCCGCAGGCAAGTTGACTCCGAAAGGAGGCACTTTTCCCCAGGAAGCCAAACTCAAGAGCCCACTTGGCAGATGTCATTTTGTAGGGCGCGTTTGGGCCTCCGATGGCAGCCAGGTTTGGAGGAGGGGGCAGCTTTGGTCTGGGAGAAATCCTTGTCCTTATGGAATTTTTGTAGGCACAAGCCCAGGACGGGCCGCCGGCAAGTTGGCTTTGAAAGGAGTCACTTTCCCCCAAGAAGCCAAACTCAAGAGCCCACTTGGCAGGTGTCATTTTGTAGGGCGCGTTTGGGCCTCCGATGGCAGCCAGGTTTGGAGGAGGGGGCAGCTTTGGTCTGGGAGAAATCCTCGTCCTTATGGAATTTTTGTAGCAAAAGCCCGGGACGGGACACAGGCAAGTTGGTTTTGAAAGGAGTCACTTTTCCCCAAGAAGCCAAACTCAAGAGCCCACTAGGCAGGTGTCATTTTGTGGGGCGCGTTTGGGCCTCTGATGGCAGCCAGGTTTGGAGGAGGGGGCAGCTTTGGTCTGGGAGAAATCCTCGTCCTTATGGAATTTTTGTAGTCTAAAGCCCAGCACGGGCCGCAGGCTAGTTAGGCAAGTTGGCTTTGAAAGGAGGCACTGTTCCGCAAGAAGCCAAACTCAAGAGCCCACTTGGCAGATGTCATTTTGTAGGGCGCGTTTGGGCCTCCGATGGCAGCCAGGTTTGGAGGAGGGGGCAGCTTTGGTCTGGGAGAAATCCTCGTCCTTATGGAATTTTTGTAGGCAAAAGCCCAGGACGGGCCGCAGGCAAGTTGGCTTTGAATGGAGGCACTTCCACGCAAGAAGCCAAACTCAAGAGCCCACTTGGCAGATGTCATTTTGTAGGGCGCGTTTGGGCCTCCGATGGCAGCCAGGTTTGGAGGAGGGGGCAGCTTTGGTCTGGGAGAAATCCTCGTCCTTATGGAATTTTTGTAGGCAAAAGCCCAGCACAGGCCGCAGGCTAGTTAGGCAAGTTGGCTCCGAAAGGATTCACTTTTCCCCAAGAAGCCAAACTCAAGAGCCCACTTGGCAGATGTCATTTTGTAGGGCACGTTTGGGCCTCCGATGGCAGCCAGGTTTGGAGGAGGGGGCAGCTTTGGTCTGGGAGAAATCCTCGTCCTTATGGAATTTTTGTAGGCAAAAGCCCTGCATGGGCCGCCGGCAAGTTGACTCCGAAAGGAGTCACTTTTCCCCAAGAAGCCAAACTCAAGAGCCCACTTGGCAGGTGTCATTTTGTAGGGCGCGTTTGGGCCTCCGATGGCAGCCAGGTTTGGAGGAGGGGGCAGCTTTGGTCTGGGAGAAATCCTCGTCCTTCTGGAATTTTTGTAGGCAAAAGCCCAGGACGGGCCGCAGGCAAGTTAGGCACGTTGGCTTTGAAAGGAGGCACTTTTCCCCAAGAAGCCAAACTCAAGAACCCACAATGCAGATGTCATTTTGTAGGGCGCGTTTGGGCCTCCGATGGCAGCCAGGTTTGGAGGAGGGGGCAGCTTTGGTCTGGGAGAAATCCTCGTCCTTCTGGAATTTTTGTACTCAAAAGCCCAGGACGGGCCGCAGGCAAGTTAGGCAAGTTGGCTCCGAAAGGAGGCACTTTTCCCCAAGAAGCCAAACTCAAGAGCCCACAATGCAGATGTCATTTTGTAGGGCGCGTTTGGGCCTCCGATGGCAGCCAGGTTTGGAGGAGGGGGCAGCTTTGGTCTGGGAGAAATCCTCGTCCTTATGGAATTTTTGTAGGCAAAAGCCCTGCATGGGCCGCCGGCAAGTTGACTCCGAATGGAGGCACTTTTCCCCAAGAAGCCAAACTCAAGAGCCCACTTGGCAGATGTCATTTTGTAGGGCGCGTTTGGGCCTCCGATGGCAGCCAGGTTTGGAGGAGGGGGCAGCTTTGGTCTGGGAGAAATCCTCGTCCTTATGGAATTTTTGTAGGCAAAAGCCCTGCATGGGCCGCAAGCTAGTTAGGCAAGTTGGCTTTGAAAGGAGGCCCTTTTCCGCAAGAAGCCAAACTCAAGAGCCCACTTGGCAGGTGTCATTTTGTAGGGCGCATTTGGGCCTCCGATGGCAGCCAGGTTTGGAGGAGGGGGCAGCTTTGGTCTGGGAGAAATCCTCGTCCTTATGGAATTTTTGTAGGCAAAAGCCCAGGACGGGCCGCAGGCAAGTTGGCTTTGAAAGGAGGCACTTCCACCCAAGAAGCCAAACTCAAGAGCCCACTTGGCAGATGTCATTTTGTAGGGCACGTTTGGGCCTCCGATGGCAGCCAGGTTTGGAGGAGGGGGCAGCTTTGGTCTGGGAGAAATCCTCGTCCTTATGGAATTTTTGTAGGCAAAAGCCCTGCATGGGCCGCCGGCAAGTTGACTCCGAAAGGAGGCACTTTTCCCCAAGAAGCCAAACTCAAGAGCCCACTTGGCAGATGTCATTTTGTAGGGCGCGTTTGGGCCTCCGATGGCAGCCAGGTTTGAAGGAGGGGGCAGCTTTGCTCTGGGAGAAATCCTCGTCCTTATGGAATTTTTGTAGGCAAAAGCCCTGCATGGGCCGCAGGCAAGTTGCCTTCGAAAGGAGGCACTTTTCACCAAGAAGCCAAACTCAAGAGCCCTCAATGCAGATGTCATTTTGTAGGGCGCGTTTGGGCCTCCGATGGCAGCCAGGTTTGGAGGAGGGGCAGCTTTGGTCTGGGAGAAATCCTCGTCCTTATGGAATTTTTGTAGGCAAAAGCCCAGGACGGGCCGCAGTCAAGTTAGGCAAGTTGGCTCCGAAAGGAGGCACTTTTCCCCAAGAAGCCAAACTCAAGAGCCCACTTGGCAGGTGTCATTTTGTAGGGCGCGTTTGGGCCTCCGATGGCAGCCAGGTTTGGAGGAGGGAGCAGCTTTGGTCTGGGAGAAATCCTCGCCCTTATGGAATTTTTGTAGCCAAAGCCCGGGACCGGGTGCAGGCAAGTTGGTTTTGAAAGGAGTCACTTTTCCCCAAGAAGCCAAACTCAAGAGCCCACTTGGCAGATGTCATTTTGTAGGGCGCGTTTGGGCCTCCGATGGCAGCCAGGTTTGGAGGAGGGGGCAGCTTTGGTCTGGGAGAAATCCTCGTCCTTATGGAATTTTTGTAGCAAAAGCCCGGGACGGGACGCAGGCTAGTTGGTTTTGAAAGGAGTCACTTTTCCCCAAGAAGCCAAACTCAAGAGCGAACTTGGCAGGTGTCATTTTGTAGGGCGCGTTTGGGCCTCCGATGGCAGCCAGGTTTGGAGGAGGGGGCAGCTTTGGTCTGGGAGAAATCCTCGTCCTTATGGAATTTTTGTAGGCTAAAGCCCAGGACGGGACGCAGGCAAGTTAGGCAAGTTGGCTTTGAAAGGAGTCACTTTCCACCAAGAAGCCAAACTCAAGAGCCCACTTGGCAGGTGTCATTTTGTAGGGCGCGTTTGGGCCTCCAATGGCAGCCTGGTTTGGAGGAGGGGGCAGCTTTGGTCTGGGAGAAATCCTCGTCCTTATGGAATTTTTGTAGGCAAAAGCCCAGCACAGGCCGCAGGCTAGTTAGGCAAGTTGGCTTTGAAAGGAGGCACTTTTCCCCAAGAAGCCAAACTCAAGAGCCCACTTGGCAGATGTCATTTTGTGCGGCGCGTTTGGGCCTCCGATGGCAGCCAGGTTTGGAGGAGGGGGCAGCCTTGGTCTGGGAGAAATCCTCGTCCTTCTGGAATTTTTGGAGGCAAAAGCCCAAGACGGGACGCAGGCAAGTTGGCTTTGAAAGGAGGCACTTTCCCCCAAGAAGCCAAACTCAAGAGCCCACTTGGCAGATGTCATTTTGTAGGGCGCGTTTGGGCCTCCGATGGCAGCCAGGTTTGAAGGAGGGGGCAGCTTTGGTCTGGGAGAAATCCTCGTCCTTATGGAATTTTTGTAGGCAAAAGCCCTGCATGGGCCGTAGGCAAGTTGACTCTGAATGGAGTCACTTTACCCTAGAAGCCAAACTCAAGAGCCCACTTGGCAGGTGTCATTTTGTAGGGCGCGTTTGGGCCTCCGATGGCAGCCAGGTTTGGAGGAGGGGGCAGCTTTGGTCTGGGAGAAATCCTCGTCCATCTGGAATTTTTGAAGGCAAAAGCCCTGCATGGGCCGCAGGCAAGTTGCCTTCGAAATGAGGCACTTTTCCCCAAGAAGCCAAACTCAAGAGCCCTCAATGCAGGTGTCATTTTGTGGGGCGCGTTTGGGCCTCCGATGGCAGCCAGGTTTGGAGGAGGGGGCAGCTTTGGTCTGGGAGAAATCCTCGTCCTTATGGAATTTTTGTAGGCAAAAGCCCAGGACGGGACGCAGGCAAGTTGGCTCCGAAAGGAGGCACTTTTCCCCAAGAAGCCAAACTCAAGAGCCCACTTGGCAGGTGTCATTCTGTAGGGCGCGTTTGGGCCTCCGATGGCAGCCAGGTTTGGAGGAGGGAGCAGCTTTGGTCTGGGAGAAATCCTCGCCCTTATGGAATTTTTGTAGCCAAAGCCCGGGACCGGGTGCAGGCAAGTTGGTTTTGAAAGGAGTCACTTCCACCCAAGAAGCCAAACTCAAGAGCCCACTTGGCAGGTGTCATTTTGTAGGGCGCGTTTGGGCCTCCGATGGCAGCCAGGTTTGGAGGAGGGGGCAGCTTTGGTCTGGGAGAAATCCTCGTCCTTATGGAATTTTTGTAGCAAAAGCCCGGGACGGGACGCAGGCGAGTTGGTTTTGAAAGGAGTCACTTTTCCCCAAGAAGCCAAACTCAAGAGCGAACTTGGCAGGTGTCATTTTGTAGGGCGCGTTTGGGCCTCCGATGGCAGCCAGGTTTGGAGGAGGGGGCAGCTTTGGTCTGGGAGAAATCCTCGTCCTTATGGAATTTTTGTAGGCTAAAGCCCAGGACGGGACGCAGGCAAGTTAGGCAAGTTGGCTTTGAATGGAGTCACTTTCCACCAAGAAGCCAAACTCAAGAGCCCACTTGGCAGGTGTCATTTTGTAGGGCGCGTTTGGGCCTCCAATGGCAGCCTGGTTTGGAGGAGGGGGCAGCTTTGGTCTGGGAGAAATCCTCGTCCTTATGGAATTTTTGTAGGCAAAAGCCCAGCACAGGCCGCAGGCTAGTTAGGCAAGTTGGCTTTGAAAGGAGGCACTTTTCCCCAAGAAGCCAAACTCAAGAGCCCAGTTGGCAGATGTCATTTTGTGCGGCGCGTTTGGGCCTCCGATGGCAGCCAGGTTTGGAGGAGGGGGCAGCTTTGGTCTGGGAGAAATCCTCGTCCTTCTGGAATTTTTGGAGGCAAAAGCCCAAGACGGGACGCAGGCAAGTTGGCTTTGAAAGGAGGCACTTTCCCCCAAGAAGCCAAACTCAAGAGCCCACTTGGCAGATGTCATTTTGTAGGGCGCGTTTGGGCCTCCGATGGCAGCCAGGTTTGAAGGAGGGGGCAGCTTTGGTCTGGGAGAAATCCTCTTCCTTATGGAATTTTTGTAGGCAAAAGCCCTGCATGGGCCGTAGGCAAGTTGACTCTGAATGGAGTCACTTTACCCTAGAAGCCAAACTCAAGAGCCCACTTGGCAGGTGTCATTTTGTAGGGCGCGTTTGGGCCTCCGATGGCAGCCAGGTTTGGAGGAGGGGGCAGCTTTGGTCTGGGAGAAATCCTCGTCCATCTGGAATTTTTGAAGGCAAAAGCCCTGCATGGGCCGCAGGCAAGTTGCCTTCGAAAGGAGGCACTTTTCCCCAAGAAGCCAAACTCAAGAGCCCTCAATGCAGATGTCATTTTGTGGGGCGCGTTTGGGCCTCCGATGGCAGCCAGGTTTGGAGGAGGGGGCAGCTTTGGTCTGGGAGAAATCCTCGTCCTTATGGAATTTTTGTAGGCAAAAGCCCAGGACGGGCCGCAGGCAAGTTAGGCAAGTTGGCTCCGAAAGGAGGCACTTTTCCCCAAGAAGCCAAACTCAAGAGCCCACTTGGCAGGTGTCATTTTGTAGGGCGTGTTTGGGCCTCTGATGGCAGCCAGGTTTGGAGGAGGGGGCAGCTTTGGTCTGGGAGAAATCCTCGTCCATATGGAATTTTTGTAGGCAAAAGCCCAGGACGGGCCGCAGGCAAGTTGGCTTTGAAAGGAGGTACTTCCACCCAAGAAGCCAAACTCAAGAGCCCACAATGCAGATGTCATTTTCTAGGGCACGTTTGGGCCTCCGATGGCAGCCAGGTTTGGAGGAGGGGGCAGCTTTGGTCTGGGAGAAATCCTCGTCCTTATGGAATTTTTGTAGGCAAAAGCCCTGCATGGGCCGCAGGCAAGTTGACTCCGAAAGGAGGCACTTTTCCCCAGAAAGCCAAACTCAAGAGCCCACTTGGCAGATGTCATTTTGTAGGGCGCGTTTGGGCCTCCGATGGCAGCCAGGTTTGGAGGAGGGGGCAGCTTTGGTCTGGGAGAAATCCTCGTCCTTATGGAATTTTTGTAGGCAAAAACCCCGCATGGGCCGCAGGCAAGTTATGCAAGTTGGCTTTGAAAGGAGGCACTTCCACCCAAGAAGCCAAACTCAAGAGCCCACTTGGCAGATGTCATTTTGTAGGGCACGTTTGGGCCTCCGATGGCAGCCAGGTTTGGAGGAGGGGGCAGCTTTGGTCTGGGAGAAATCCTCGTCCTTATGGAATTTTTGTAGGCAAAAGCCCTGCATGGGCCGCCGGCAAGTTGACTCCGAAAGGAGGCACTTTTCCCCAAGAAGCCAAACTCAAGAGCCCACTTGGCAGATGTCATTTTGTAGGGCGCGTTTGGGCCTCCGATGGCAGCCAGGTTTGGAGGAGGGGGCAGCTTTGGTCTGGGAGAAATCCTTGTCCTTATGGAATTTTTGTAGGCACAAGCCCACGACGGGCCGCCGGCAAGTTGGCTTTGAAAGGAGGCACTTTCCCCCAAGAAGCCAAACTCAAGAGCCCACTTGGCAGGTGTCATTTTGTAGGGCGCGTTTGGGCCTCCGATGGCAGCCAGGTTTGGAGGAGGGGGCAGCTTTGGTCTGGGAGAAATCCTCGTCCTTATGGAATTTTTGTCGGCAAAAGCCCTGCATGGGCCGCAGGCAAGTTGACTCCGAAAGGAGGCACTTTTCCCCAAGAAGCCAAACTCAAGAGCCCACTTGGCAGATGTCATTTTGTAGGGCGCGTTTGGGCCTCCGATGGCAGCCAGGTTTGGAGGAGGGGGCAGCTTTGGTCTGGGAGGAATCCTCGTCCTTATGGAATTTTTGTAGCAAAAGCCCGGGACGGGACACAGGCAAGTTGGTTTTGAAAGGAGGCACTTTTCCCCAAGAAGCCAAACTCAAGAGCCCACTAGGCAGGTGTCATTTTGTGGGGCGCGTTTGGGCCTCTGATGGCAGCCAGGTTTGGAGGAGGGGGCAGCTTTGGTCTGGGAGAAATCCTCGTCCTTATGGAATTTTTGTAGTCTAAAGCCCAGCACGGGCCGCAGGCTAGTTAGGCAAGTTGGCTTTGAAAGGAGGCACTGTTCCGCAAGAAGCCAAACTCAAGAGCCCACTTGGCAGATGTCATTTTGTAGGGCGCGTTTGGGCCTCCGATGGCAGCCAGGTTTGAAGGAGGGGGCAGCTTTGGTCTGGGAGAAATCCTCTTCCTTATGGAATTTTTGTAGGCAAAAGCCCTGCATGGGCCGTAGGCAAGTTGACTCTGAATGGAGTCACTTTACCCTAGAAGCCAAACTCAAGAGCCCACTTGGCAGGTGTCATTTTGTAGGGCGCGTTTGGGCCTCCGATGGCAGCCAGGTTTGGAGGAGGGGGCAGCTTTGGTCTGGGAGAAATCCTCGTCCATCTGGAATTTTTGAAGGCAAAAGCCCTGCATGGGCCGCAGGCAAGTTGCCTTCGAAAGGAGGCACTTTTCCCCAAGAAGCCAAACTCAAGAGCCCTCAATGCAGATGTCATTTTGTGGGGCGCGTTTGGGCCTCCGATGGCAGCCAGGTTTGGAGGAGGGGGCAGCTTTGGTCTGGGAGAAATCCTCGTCCTTATGGAATTTTTGTAGGCAAAAGCCCAGGACGGGCCGCAGGCAAGTTAGGCAAGTTGGCTCCGAAAGGAGGCACTTTTCCCCAAGAAGCCAAACTCAAGAGCCCACTTGGCAGGTGTCATTTTGTAGGGCGCGTTTGGGCCTCTGATGGCAGCCAGGTTTGGAGGAGGGGGCAGCTTTGGTCTGGGAGAAATCCTCGTCCATATGGAATTTTTGTAGGCAAAAGCCCAGGACGGGCCGCAGGCAAGTTGGCTTTGAAAGGAGGTACTTCCACCCAAGAAGCCAAACTCAAGAGCCCACAATGCAGATGTCATTTTCTAGGGCACGTTTGGGCCTCCGATGGCAGCCAGGTTTGGAGGAGGGGGCAGCTTTGGTCTGGGAGAAATCCTCGTCCTTATGGAATTTTTGTAGGCAAAAGCCCTGCATGGGCCGCAGGCAAGTTGACTCCGAAAGGAGGCACTTTTCCCCAGAAAGCCAAACTCAAGAGCCCACTTGGCAGATGTCATTTTGTAGGGCGCGTTTGGGCCTCCGATGGCAGCCAGGTTTGGAGGAGGGGGCAGCTTTGGTCTGGGAGAAATCCTCGTCCTTATGGAATTTTTGTAGGCAAAAGCCCAGGACGGGACGCAGGCAAGTTATGCAAGTTGGCTTTGAAAGGAGGCACTTCCACCCAAGAAGCCAAACTCAAGAGCCCACTTGGCAGATGTCATTTTGTAGGGCACGTTTGGGCCTCCGATGGCAGCCAGGTTTGGAGGAGGGGGCAGCTTTGGTCTGGGAGAAATCCTCGTCCTTATGGAATTTTTGTAGGCAAAAGCCCTGCATGGGCCGCAGGCAAGTTGACTCCGAAAGGAGGCACTTTTCCCCAAGAAGCCAAACTCAAGAGCCCACTTGGCAGATGTCATTTTGTAGGGCGCGTTTGGGCCTCCGATGGCAGCCAGGTTTGGAGGAGGGGGCAGCTTTGGTCTGGGAGAAATCCTTGTCCTCATGGAATTTTTGTAGGCACAAGCCCACGACGGGCCGCCGGCAAGTTGGCTTTGAAAGGAGGCACTTTCCCCCAAGAAGCCAAACTCAAGAGCCCACTTGGCAGGTGTCATTTTGTAGGGCGCGTTTGGGCCTCCGATGGCAGCCAGGTTTGGAGGAGGGGGCAGCTTTGGTCTGGGAGAAATCCTCGTCCTTATGGAATTTTTGTCGGCAAAAGCCCTGCATGGGCCGCAGGCAAGTTGACTCCGAAAGGAGGCACTTTTCCCCAAGAAGCCAAACTCAAGCGCCCACTTGGCAGATGTCATTTTGTAGGGCGCGTTTGGGCCTCCGATGGCAGCCAGGTTTGGAGGAGGGGGCAGCTTTGGTCTGCGAGGAATCCTCGTCCTTATGGAATTTTTGTAGCAAAAGCCCGGGACGGGACACAGGCAAGTTGGTTTTGAAAGGAGGCACTTTTCCCCAAGAAGCCAAACTCAAGAGCCCACTAGGCAGGTGTCATTTTGTGGGGCGCGTTTGGGCCTCTGATGGCAGCCAGGTTTGGAGGAGGGGGCAGCTTTGGTCTGGGAGAAATCCTCGTCCTTATGGAATTTTTGTAGTCTAAAGCCCAGCACGGGCCGCAGGCTAGTTAGGCAAGTTGGCTTTGAAAGGAGGCACTGTTCCGCAAGAAGCCAAACTCAAGAGCCCACTTGGCAGATGTCATTTTGTAGGGCGCGTTTGGGCCTCCGATGGCAGCCAGGTTTGGAGGAGGGGGCAGCTTTGGTCTGGGAGAAATCCTCGTCCTTATGGAATTTTTGTAGGCAAAAGCCCAGGACGGGCCGCAGGCAAGTTGGCTTTGAATGGAGGCACTTCCACCCAAGAAGCCAAACTCAAGAGCCCACTTGGCAGATGTCATTTTGTAGGGCACGTTTGGGCCTCCGATGGCAGCCAGGTTTGGAGGAGGGGGCAGCTTTGGTCTGGGAGAAATCCTCGTCCTTATGGAATTTTTGTAGGCAAAAGCCCAGCACAGGCCGCAGGCTAGTTAGGCAAGTTGGCTTTGAAAGGAGTCACTTTTCCCCAAGAAGCCAAACTCAAGAGCCCACTTGGCAGGTGTCATTTTGTAGGGCGCGTTTGGGCCTCCGATGGCAGCCAGGTTTGGAGGAGGGGGCAGCTTTGGTCTGGGAGAAATCCTCGTCCTTATGGAATTTTTGTAGGCAAAAGCCCAGGACGGGCCGCAGGCAAGTTGGCTTTGAAAGGAGGCACTTCCACCCAAGAAGCCAAACTCAAGAGCCCACTTGGCAGGTGTCATTTTGTAGGGCACGTTTGGGCCTCCGATGGCAGCCAGGTTTGGAGGAGGGGGCAGCTTTGGTCTGGGAGAAATCCTCGTCCTTATGGAATTTTTGTAGGCAAAAACCCCGCATGGGCGGCAGGCAAGTTAGGCAAGTTGGCTTTGAAAGGAGGCACTTTTCCCCAAGAAGCCAAACTCAAGAACCCACAATGCAGATGTCATTTTGTAGGGCGCGTTTGGGCCTCCGATGGCAGCCAGGTTTGGAGGAGGGGGCAGCTTTGGTCTGGGAGAAATCCTCGTCCTTATGGAATTTATGTAGCAAAAGCCCGGGACGGGACACAGGCAAGTTGGTTTTGAAAGGAGTCACTTTTCCCCAAGAAGCCAAACTCAAGAGCCCACTTGGCAGGTGTCATTTTGTAGGGCACGTTTGGGCCTCCGATGGCAGCCAGGTTTGGAGGAGGGGGCAGCTTTGGTCTGGGAGAAATCCTCGTCCTTATGGGATTTTTGTACTCAAAAGCCCAGGACGGGCCGCAGGCAAGTTAGGCAAGTTGGCTCCGAAAGGAGGCACTTTTCCCCAAGAAGCCAAACTCAAGAAACCTCAATGCAGATGTCATTTTGTGGGGCGCGTTTGGGCCTCTGATGGCAGCCAGGTTTGGAGGAGGGGGCAGCTTTGGTCTGGGAGAAATCCTCGTCCTTATGGAATTTTTGTAGCCAAAGCCCGGGACCGGGTGCAGGCAAGTTGGTTTTGAAATGACTCACTTTTCCCCAAGAAGCCAAACTCAAGAGCCCACTTGGCAGATGTCATTTTGTAGGGCGCGTTTGGGCCTCCGATGGCAGCCAGGTTTGGAGGAGGGGGAAGCTTTGGTCTGGGAGAAATCCTCGTCCTTATGGAATTTTTGTAGGCAAAAGCCCAGGACGGGCCGCAGGCAAGTTGGCTTTGAAAGGAGGTACTTCCACCCAAGAAGCCAAACTCAAGAGCCCACAATGCAGATGTCATTTTGTAGGGCACGTTTGGGCCTCCGATGGCAGCCAGGTTTGGAGGAGGGGGCAGCTTTGGTCTGGGAGAAATCCTCGTCCTTATGGAATTTTTGTAGGCAAAAGCCCTGCATGGGCCGCAGGCAAGTTGACTCCGAAAGGAGGCACTTTTCCCCAGAAAGCCAAACTCAAGAGCCCACTTGGCAGATGTCATTTTGTAGGGCGCGTTTGGGCCTCCGATGGCAGCCAGGTTTGGAGGAGGGGGCAGCTTTGGTCTGGGAGGAATCCTCGTCCTTATGGAATTTTTGTAGCAAAAGCCCGGGACGGGACGCAGGCAAGTTGGTTTTGAAAGGAGTCACTTTTCCCCAAGAAGCCAAACTCAAGAACCCACTTGGCAGGTGTCATTTTGTGCGGCGCGTTTGGGCCTCCGATGGCAGCCAGGTTTGGAGGAGGGGGCAGCTTTGGTCTGGGAGAAATCCTCGTCCTTATGGAATTTTTGTAGTCTAAAGCCCAGCACGGTCCGCAGGCTAGTTAGGCAAGTTGGCTTTGAAAGGAGGCACAGTTCCGCAAGAAGCCAAACTCAAGAGCCCACTTGGCAGATGTCATTTTGTAGGGCGCGTTTGGGCCTCCGATGGCAGCCAGGTTTGGAGGAGGGGGCAGCTTTGGTCTGGGAGAAATCCTCGTCCTTATGGAATTTTTGTAGGCAAAAGCCCAGGACGGGCCGCAGGCAAGTTGGCTTTGAAAGGAGGCACTTCCACCCAAGAAGCCAAACTCAAGAGCCCACTTGGCAGATGTCATTTTGTAGGGCACGTTTGGGCCTCCGATGGCAGCCAGGTTTGGAGGAGGGGGCAGCTTTGGTCTGGGAGAAATCCTCGTCCTTATGGAATTTTTGTAGGCAAAAGCCCTGCATGGGCCGCCGGCAAGTTGACTCCGAAAGGAGGCACTTTTCCCCAAGAAGCCAAACTCAAGAGCCCACTTGGCAGATGTCATTTTGTAGGGCGCGTTTGGGCCTCCGATGGCAGCCAGGTTTGGAGGAGGGGGCAGCTTTGGTCTGGGAGAAATCCTTGTCCTTATGGAATTTTTGTAGGCACAAGACCAGGACGGGCTGCAGGCAAGTTGGCTTTGAAAGGAGGCACTTTCCCCCAAGAAGCCAAACTCAAGAGCCCACTTGGCAGGTGTCATTTTGTAGGGCGCGTTTGGGCCTCCGATGGCAGCCAGGTTTGGAGGAGGGGGCAGCTTTGGTGTGGGAGGAATCCTCGTCCCTATGGAATTTTTGTAGGCAAAAACCCCGCATGGGCCGCAGGCAAGTTAGGTAAGTTGGCTTTGAAATGAGGCACTTTTCCCCAAGAAGCCAAACTCAAGAACCCACAATGCAGATGTCATTTTGTAGGGCGCGTTTGGGCCTCCGATGGCAGCCAGGTTTGGAGGAGGGGGCAGCTTTGGTCTGGGAGAAATCCTCGTCCTTATGGAATTTTTGTAGGCAAAAGCCCAGGACGGGCCGCAGGCAAGTTGGCTTTGAAAGGAGGCACTTCCACCCAAGAAGCCAAACTCAAGAGCCCACTTGGCAGATGTCATTTTGTAGGGCGCGTTTGGGCCTCCGATGGCAGCCAGGTTTGGAGGAGGGGGCAGCTTTGGTCTGGGAGAAATCCTCGTCCTTATGGAATTTTTGTAGGCAAAAGCCCTGCATGGGCCGCCGGCAACTTGACTCCGAAAGGAGGCACTTTTCCCCAAGAAGCCAAACTCAAGAGCCCACTTGGCAGATGTCATTTTGTAGGGCGCGTTTGGGCCTCCGATGGCAGCCAGGTTTGGAGGAGGGGGCAGCTTTGGTCTGGGAGAAATCCTTGTCCTTATGGAATTTTTGTAGGCACAAGCCCAGGACGGGCCGCCGGCAAGTTGGCTTTGAAAGGAGGCACTTTCCCCCAAGAAGCCAAACTCAAGAGCCCACTTGGCAGGTGTCATTTTGTAGGGCGCGTTTGGGCCTCCGATGGCAGCCAGGTTTGGAGGAGGGGGCAGCTTTGGTCTGGGAGAAATCCTCGTCCTTATGGAATTTTTGTCGGCAAAAGCCCTGTATGGGCCGCAGGCAAGTTGACTCCGAAAGGAGGCACTTTTCCCCAGGAAGCCAAACTCAAGAGCCCACTTGGCAGATGTCATTTTGTAGGGCGCGTTTGGGCCTCCGATGGCAGCCAGGTTTGGAGGAGGGGGCAGCTTTGGTCTGGGAGGAATCCTCGTCCTTATGGAATTTTTGTAGCAAAAGCCCGGGACGGGACACAGGCAAGTTGGTTTTGAAAGGAGTCACTTTTCCCCAAGAAGCCAAACTCAAGAGCCCACTAGGCAGGTGTCATTTTGTGGGGCGCGTTTGGGCTTCTGATGGCAGCCAGGTTTGGAGGAGGGGGCAGCTTTGGTCTGGGAGAAATCCTCGTCCTTATGGAATTTTTGTAGTCTAAAGCCCAGCACGGGCCGCAGGCTAGTTAGGCAAGTTGGCTTTGAAAGGAGGCACTGTTCCGCAAGAAGCCAAACTCAAGAGCCCACTTGGCAGATGTCATTTTGTAGGGCGCGTTTGGGCCTCCGATGGCAGCCAGGTTTGGAGGAGGGGGCAGCTTTGGTCTGGGAGAAATCCTCGTCCTTATGGAATTTTTGTAGGCAAAAGCCCAGGACGGGCCGCAGGCAAGTTGGCTTTGAATGGAGGCACTTCCACCCAAGAACCCAAACTCAAGAGCCCACTTGGCAGATGTCATTTTGTAGGGCACGTTTGGGCCTCCGATGGCAGCCAGGTTTGGAGGAGGGGGCAGCTTTGGTCTGGGAGAAATCCTCGTCCTTATGGAATTTTTGTAGGCAAAAGCCCAGCACAGGCCGCAGGCTAGTTAGGCAAGTTGGCTCCGAAAGGAGTCACTTTTCCCCAAGAAGCCAAACTCAAGAGCCCACTTGGCAGGTGTCATTTTGTAGGGCGCGTTTGGGCCTACGATGGCAGCCAGGTTTGGAGGAGGGGGCAGCTTTGGTCTGGGAGAAATCCTCGTCCTTATGGAATTTTTGTAGGCAAAAGCCCAGGACGGGCCGCTGGCAAGTTGGCTTTGAAAGGAGGCACTTCCACCCAAGAAGCCAAACTCAAGAGCCCACTTGGCAGGTGTCATTTTGTAGGGCGCGTTTGGGCCTCCGATGGCAGCCAGGTTTGGAGGAGGGAGCAGCTTTGGTCTGGGAGAAATCCTCGCCCTTATGGAATTTTTGTAGCCAAAGCCCGGGACCGGGTGCAGGCAAGTTGGTTTTGAAAGGAGTCACTTTTCCCCAAGAAGCCAAACTCAAGAGCCCACTTGGCAGATGTCATTTTGTAGGGCGCGTTTGGGCCTCCGATGGCAGCCAGGTTTGGAGGAGGGGGCAGCTTTGGTCTGGGAGAAATCCTCGTCCTTATGGAATTTTTGTAGCAAAAGCCCGGGACGGGACGCAGGCTAGTTGGTTTTGAAAGGAGTCACTTTTCCCCAAGAAGCCAAACTCAAGAGCGAACTTGGCAGGTGTCATTTTGTAGGGCGCGTTTGGGCCTCCGATGGCAGCCAGGTTTGGAGGAGGGGGCAGCTTTGGTCTGGGAGAAATCCTCGTCCTTATGGAATTTTTGTAGGCTAAAGCCCAGGACGGGACGCAGGCAAGTTAGGCAAGTTGGCTTTGAAAGGAGTCACTTTCCACCAAGAAGCCAAACTCAAGAGCCCACTTGGCAGGTGTCATTTTGTAGGGCGCGTTTGGGCCTCCAATGGCAGCCTGGTTTGGAGGAGGGGGCAGCTTTGGTCTGGGAGAAATCCTCGTCCTTATGGAATTTTTGTAGGCAAAAGCCCAGCACAGGCCGCAGGCTAGTTAGGCAAGTTGGCTTTGAAAGGAGGCACTTTTCCCCAAGAAGCCAAACTCAAGAGCCCACTTGGCATATGTCATTTTGTGCGGCGCGTTTGGGCCTCCGATGGCAGCCAGGTTTGGAGGAGGGGGCAGCCTTGGTCTGGGAGAAATCCTCGTCCTTCTGGAATTTTTGGAGGCAAAAGCCCAAGACGGGACGCAGGCAAGTTGGCTTTGAAAGGAGGCACTTTCCCCCAAGAAGCCAAACTCAAGAGCCCACTTGGCAGATGTCATTTTGTAGGGCGCGTTTGGGCCTCCGATGGCAGCCAGGTTTGAAGGAGGGGGCAGCTTTGGTCTGGGAGAAATCCTCGTCCTTATGGAATTTTTGTAGGCAAAAGCCCTGCATGGGCCGTAGGCAAGTTGACTCTGAATGGAGTCACTTTACCCTAGAAGCCAAACTCAAGAGCCCACTTGGCAGGTGTCATTTTGTAGGGCGCGTTTGGGCCTCCGATGGCAGCCAGGTTTGGAGGAGGGGGCAGCTTTGGTCTGGGAGAAATCCTCGTCCATCTGGAATTTTTGAAGGCAAAAGCCCTGCATGGGCCGCAGGCAAGTTGCCTTCGAAATGAGGCACTTTTCCCCAAGAAGCCAAACTCAAGAGCCCTCAATGCAGATGTCATTTTGTGGGGCGCGTTTGGGCCTCCGATGGCAGCCAGGTTTGGAGGAGGGGGCAGCTTTGGTCTGGGAGAAATCCTCGTCCTTATGGAATTTTTGTAGGCAAAAGCCCAGGACGGGACGCAGGCAAGTTGGCTCCGAAAGGAGGCACTTTTCCCCAAGAAGCCAAACTCAAGAGCCCACTTGGCAGGTGTCATTCTGTAGGGCGCGTTTGGGCCTCCGATGGCAGCCAGGTTTGGAGGAGGGAGCAGCTTTGGTCTGGGAGAAATCCTCGCCCTTATGGAATTTTTGTAGCCAAAGCCCGGGACCGGGTGCAGGCAAGTTGGTTTTGAAAGGAGTCACTTCCACCCAAGAAGCCAAACTCAAGAGCCCACTTGGCAGGTGTCATTTTGTAGGGCGCGTTTGGGCCTCCGATGGCAGCCAGGTTTGGAGGAGGGGGCAGCTTTGGTCTGGGAGAAATCCTCGTCCTTATGGAATTTTTGTAGCAAAAGCCCGGGACGGGACGCAGGCGAGTTGGTTTTGAAAGGAGTCACTTTTCCCCAAGAAGCCAAACTCAAGAGCGAACTTGGCAGGTGTCATTTTGTAGGGCGCGTTTGGGCCTCCGATGGCAGCCAGGTTTGGAGGAGGGGGCAGCTTTGGTCTGGGAGAAATCCTCGTCCTTATGGAATTTTTGTAGGCTAAAGCCCAGGACGGGACGCAGGCAAGTTAGGCAAGTTGGCTTTGAAAGGAGTCACTTTCCACCAAGAAGCCAAACTCAAGAGCCCACTTGGCAGGTGTCATTTTGTAGGGCGCGTTTGGGCCTCCAATGGCAGCCTGGTTTGGAGGAGGGGGCAGCTTTGGTCTGGGAGAAATCCTCGTCCTTATGGAATTTTTGTAGGCAAAAGCCCAGCACAGGCCGCAGGCTAGTTAGGCAAGTTGGCTTTGAAAGGAGGCACTTTTCCCCAAGAAGCCAAACTCAAGAGCCCAGTTGGCAGATGTCATTTTGTGCGGCGCGTTTGGGCCTCCGATGGCAGCCAGGTTTGGAGGAGGGGGCAGCTTTGGTCTGGGAGAAATCCTCGTCCTTCTGGAATTTTTGGAGGCAAAAGCCCAAGACGGGACGCAGGCAAGTTGGCTTTGAAAGGAGGCACTTTCCCCCAAGAAGCCAAACTCAAGAGCCCACTTGGCAGATGTCATTTTGTAGGGCGCGTTTGGGCCTCCGATGGCAGCCAGGTTTGAAGGAGGGGGCAGCTTTGGTCTGGGAGAAATCCTCGTCCTTATGGAATTTTTGTAGGCAAAAGCCCTGCATGGGCCGTAGGCAAGTTGACTCTGAATGGAGTCACTTTACCCTAGAAGCCAAACTCAAGAGCCCACTTGGCAGGTGTCATTTTGTAGGGCGCGTTTGGGCCTCCGATGGCAGCCAGGTTTGGAGGAGGGGGCAGCTTTGGTCTGGGAGAAATCCTCGTCCTTATGGAATTTTTGTAGGCAAAAGCCCTGCATGGGCCGCAGGCAAGTTGACTCCGAAAGGAGGCACTTTTCCCCAGAAAGCCAAACTCAAGAGCCCACTTGGCAGATGTCATTTTGTAGGGCGCGTTTGGGCCTCCGATGGCAGCCAGGTTTGGAGGAGGGGGCAGCTTTGGTCTGGGAGAAATCCTCGTCCTTATGGAATTTTTGTAGGCAAAAGCCCAGGACGGGCCGCAGGCAAGTTAGGCAAGTTGGCTCCGAAAGGAGGCACTTTTCCCCAAGAAGCCAAACTCAAGAGCCCACTTGGCAGGTGTCATTTTGTAGGGCGCGTTTGGGCCTCTGATGGCAGCCAGGTTTGGAGGATGTGGCAGCTTTGGTCTGGGAGAAATCCTCGTCCATATGGAATTTTTGTAGGCAAAAGCCCAGGACGGGCCGCAGGCAAGTTGGCTTTGAAAGGAGGTACTTCCACCCAAGAAGCCAAACTCAAGAGCCCACAATGCAGATGTCATTTTCTAGGGCACGTTTGGGCCTCCGATGGCAGCCAGGTTTGGAGGAGGGGGCAGCTTTGGTCTGGGAGAAATCCTCGTCCTTATGGAATTTTTGTAGGCAAAAGCCCTGCATGGGCCGCAGGCAAGTTGACTCCGAAAGGAGGCACTTTTCCCCAGAAAGCCAAACTCAAGAGCCCACTTGGCAGATGTCATTTTGTAGGGCGCGTTTGGGCCTCCGATGGCAGCCAGGTTTGGAGGAGGGGGCAGCTTTGGTCTGGGAGAAATCCTCGTCCTTATGGAATTTTTGTAGGCAAAAACCCCGCATGGGCCGCAGGCAAGTTATGCAAGTTGGCTTTGAAAGGAGGCACTTCCACCCAAGAAGCCAAACTCAAGAGCCCACTTGGCAGATGTCATTTTGTAGGGCATGTTTGGGCCTCCGATGGCAGCCAGGTTTGGAGGAGGGGGCAGCTTTGGTCTGGGAGAAATCCTCGTCCTTATGGAATTTTTGTAGGCAAAAGCCCTGCATGGGCCGCCGGCAAGTTGACTCCGAAAGGAGGCACTTTTCCCCAAGAAGCCAAACTCAAGAGCCCACTTGGCAGATGTCATTTTGTAGGGCGCGTTTGGGCCTCCGATGGCAGCCAGGTTTGGAGGAGGGGGCAGCTTTGGTCTGGGAGAAATCCTTGTCCTTATGGAATTTTTGTAGGCACAAGCCCACGACGGGCCGCCGGCAAGTTGGCTTTGAAAGGAGGCACTTTCCCCCAAGAAGCCAAACTCAAGAGCCCACTTGGCAGGTGTCATTTTGTAGGGCGCGTTTGGGCCTCCGATGGCAGCCAGGTTTGGAGGAGGGGGCAGCTTTGGTCTGGGAGAAATCCTCGTCCTTATGGAATTTTTGTCGGCAAAAGCCCTGCATGGGCCGCAGGCAAGTTGACTCCGAAAGGAGGCACTTTTCCCCAAGAAGCCAAACTCAAGAGCCCACTTGGCAGATGTCATTTTGTAGGGCGCGTTTGGGCCTCCGATGGCAGCCAGGTTTGGAGGAGGGGGCAGCTTTGGTCTGGGAGGAATCCTCGTCCTTATGGAATTTTTGTAGCAAAAGCCCGGGACGGGACACAGGCAAGTTGGTTTTGAAAGGAGGCACTTTTCCCCAAGAAGCCAAACTCAAGAGCCCACTAGGCAGGTGTCATTTTGTGGGGCGCGTTTGGGCCTCTGATGGCAGCCAGGTTTGGAGGAGGGGGCAGCTTTGGTCTGGGAGAAATCCTCGTCCTTATGGAATTTTTGTAGTCTAAAGCCCAGCACGGGCCGCAGGCTAGTTAGGCAAGTTGGCTTTGAAAGGAGGCACTGTTCCGCAAGAAGCCAAACTCAAGAGCCCACTTGGCAGATGTCATTTTGTAGGGCGCGTTTGGGCCTCCGATGGCAGCCAGGTTTGGAGGAGGGGGCAGCTTTGGTCTGGGAGAAATCCTCGTCCTTATGGAATTTTTGTAGGCAAAAGCCCAGGACGGGCCGCAGGCAAGTTGGCTTTGAATGGAGGCACTTCCACCCAAGAAGCCAAACTCAAGAGCCCACTTGGCAGATGTCATTTTGTAGGGCACGTTTGGGCCTCTGATGGCAGCCAGGTTTGGAGGAGGGGGCAGCTTTGGTCTGGGAGAAATCCTCGTCCTTATGGAATTTTTGTAGGCAAAAGCCCAGCACAGGCCGCAGGCTAGTTAGGCAAGTTGGCTTTGAAAGGAGTCACTTTTCCCCAAGAAGCCAAACTCAAGAGCCCACTTGGCAGGTGTCATTTTGTAGGGCGCGTTTGGGCCTCCGATGGCAGCCAGGTTTGGAGGAGGGGGCAGCTTTGGTCTGGGAGAAATCCTCGTCCTTATGGAATTTTTGTAGGCAAAAGCCCAGGACGGGCCGCAGGCAAGTTGGCTTTGAAAGGAGGCACTTCCACCCAAGAAGCCAAACTCAAGAGCCCACTTGGCAGGTGTCATTTTGTAGGGCACGTTTGGGCCTCCGATGGCAGCCAGGTTTGGAGGAGGGGGCAGCTTTGGTCTGGGAGAAATCCTCGTCCTTATGGAATTTTTGTAGGCAAAAACCCCGCATGGTCGGCAGGCAAGTTAGGCAAGTTGGCTTTGAAAGGAGGCACTTTTCCCCAAGAAGCCAAACTCAAGAACCCACAATGCAGATGTCATTTTGTAGGGCGCGTTTGGGCCTCCGATGGCAGCCAGGTTTGGAGGAGGGGGCAGCTTTGGTCTGGGAGAAATCCTCGTCCTTATGGAATTTATGTAGCAAAAGCCCGGGACGGGACACAGGCAAGTTGGTTTTGAAAGGAGTCACTTTTCCCCAAGAAGCCAAACTCAAGAGCCCACTTGGCAGGTGTCATTTTGTAGGGCACGTTTGGGCCTCCGATGGCAGCCAGGTTTGGAGGAGGGGGCAGCTTTGGTCTGGGAGAAATCCTCGTCCTTATGGAATTTTTGTACTCAAAAGCCCAGGACGGGCCGCAGGCAAGTTAGGCAAGTTGGCTCCGAAAGGAGGCACTTTTCCCCAAGAAGCCAAACTCAAGAAACCTCAATGCAGATGTCATTTTGTGGGGCGCGTTTGGGCCTCTGATGGCAGCCAGGTTTGGAGGAGGGGGCAGCTTTGGTCTGGGAGAAATCCTCGTCCTTATGGAATTTTTGTAGCCAAAGCCCGGGACCGGGTGCAGGCAAGTTGGTTTTGAAATGACTCACTTTTCCCCAAGAAGCCAAACTCAAGAGCCCACTTGGCAGATGTCATTTTGTAGGGCGCGTTTGGGCCTCCGATGGCAGCCAGGTTTGGAGGAGGGGGAAGCTTTGGTCTGGGAGAAATCCTCGTCCTTATGGAATTTTTGTAGGCAAAAGCCCAGGACGGGCCGCAGGCAAGTTGGCTTTGAAAGGAGGTACTTCCACCCAAGAAGCCAAACTCAAGAGCCCACAATGCAGATGTCATTTTGTAGGGCACGTTTGGGCCTCCGATGGCAGCCAGGTTTGGAGGAGGGGGCAGCTTTGGTCTGGGAGAAATCCTCGTCCTTATGGAATTTTTGTAGGCAAAAGCCCTGCATGGGCCGCAGGCAAGTTGACTCCGAAAGGAGGCACTTTTCCCCAGAAAGCCAAACTCAAGAGCCCACTTGGCAGATGTCATTTTGTAGGGCGCGTTTGGGCCTCCGATGGCAGCCAGGTTTGGAGGAGGGGGCAGCTTTGGTCTGGGAGGAATCCTCGTCCTTATGGAATTTTTGTAGCAAAAGCCCGGGACGGGACGCAGGCAAGTTGGTTTTGAAAGGAGTCACTTTTCCCCAAGAAGCCAAACTCAAGAGCCCACTTGGCAGGTGTCATTTTGTGCGGCGCGTTTGGGCCTCCGATGGCAGCCAGGTTTGGAGGAGGGGGCAGCTTTGGTCTGGGAGAAATCCTCGTCCTTATGGAATTTTTTTAGGCAAAAACCCCGCATGGGCCGCAGTCAAGTTAGGCAAGTTGGCTTTGAAAGGAGGCACTTTTCCCCAAGAAGCCAAACTCAAGAACCCACAATGCAGATGTCATTTTGTAGGGCGCGTTTGGGCCTCCGATGGCAGCCAGGTTTGGAGGAGGGGGCAGCTTTGGTCTGGGAGAAATCCTCGTCCTTATGGAATTTTTGTAGGCAAAAGCCCAGGACGGGCCGCAGGCAAGTTGGCTTTGAAAGGAGGCACTTCCACCCAAGAAGCCAAACTCAAGAGCCCACTTGGCAGATGTCATTTTGTAGGGCACGTTTGGGCCTCCGATGGCAGCCAGGTTTGGAGGAGGGGGCAGCTTTGGTCTGGGAGAAATCCTCGTCCTTATGTAATTTTTGTAGGCAAAAGCCCTGCATGGGCCGCCGGCAAGTTGACTCCGAAAGGAGGCACTTTTCCCCAAGAAGCCAAACTCAAGAGCCCACTTGGCAGATGTCATTTTGTAGGGCGCGTTTGGGCCTCCGATGGCAGCCAGGTTTGGAGGAGGGGGCAGCTTTGGTCTGGGAGAAATCCTTGTCCTTATGGAATTTTTGTAG